>NC_085880.1:4492325-4751383 GCF_034702125.1 Engraulis encrasicolus
GAGAGAGAGAGAGAGAGAGAAAGAGAAAGAGAAAGAGAGAGAGAGACAGCGAAGTGTGGACACATTTAACACTCATTTATTAAACCATTATCATTCACTCACGACGTTGTTATTTTACAGTTGAGCTGTCAGATAAAGACAGCAAAAACGTAACACATCTCCTCCACTAAGATCCCATCCCCATCCATCAGATAACACATTGAAAGTACAGCCAGTGCATCAGGGCACACTAACACCCCCCTGGCACCAACCACAATTATGAAGATTTCATTCACACCTTGCAAAGAACCCCCCCAGTGCCATTCATTCATTCCTCAGAGAGAACCACAAGAGGAAGGGAAGGAGCAGTCAGCCAAAACAGTAGTCCACTATCAGCTTGACAGTGCAGTAAAATAAATCTCTACAGTATGTCTCTCTATACAGCATTTATATATAGCTTGGCTCAGGCCTGTCTGTGTGTGTGTGTGTGTGTGTGTGTGTGTGTGTGTGTGTGTGTGTGTGTGTGTGTGTGTGTGTGTGTGTGTGTGTGTGTGTGTGTGTGTGTGTGTGTGTGTGTGTGTGTGTGTGTGTGTGTGTGTGTGTGTGTGTGTGTGTGTGTGTGTGTGTGTGTGCTGTAATGTAATGTGTATCTCTTGTGCCGAGCGGACACATGTGCAGGCAGGGGCGCTGACAGCTTTGGCCGAGCCCAGGACAAAGTCATCTGAAAGGGCCCCACTCCCCCACCCCACCTAATACATACAATGCAACGGGGGCCCAACTCTGAGCCCTCCTTCCTCTCTCCCTGGGCCAGGAACAACTAACCCCTTCGTCACCCCCCTGTCGGCGGCCCGGTGTGCAGAGATGGGACGGAGGGAGGGAGGGGATGGCTGGCTGGCTGGAGCTCAAGGGGCTCAGGACGGGTGCTGCTCTGCTGCTCTGCTCCTCTGCTGCTGCAGCTGGGGGAACTCAACTGCGGCTCGGGGGGATATGGGGAGGCCATACCAGGCCAGCCAGAGCACAGACTAGCATGTGTGCTGTGCAAGTGTCTAGCATATGTTTGGTTACTATTCTGTGTGTGTGTGTGTGTGTGTGTGTGTGTGTGTGTGTGTGTGTGTGTGTGTGTGTGTGTGTGTGTGTGTGTGTGTGTGTGTGTGTGTGTGTGTGTGGTGTGTGTGTGTGTGTGAGAGAGAGAGAGAGAAGAGAGAGAGAGAGAGAGAGAGAGAGAGAGAGAGAGAGAGAGAGAGAGAGAGAGTGAGAGAGAAAGAGAGACATGGAGAGAAAGGGACAGACAGAGAGAGAGAGAGAGAGAGAGAGAGAGAGAGAGAGAGAGAGAGAGAGAGAGAGAGAGAGAGAAGGAAGCGGGAAGATAGAAAGAAGTGGCTGTGCGTATGTGTGTGTGTTTGTCAAGACAGAAAGGAAAACCAGACGGTGAGAGAAAGAAAGAGGGGGGTGGCAAAAGTGCATGTGGGTGAATGTTGAGGTCAGAACAGAGAGAGAGAGAGAGAGAGAGAGAGAGAGAGAGAGAGAGAGAGAGAGAGAGAGAGAGAGAGAGAGAGAGAGAGAGAGAGAGAGAGAAGGAGAGCGTGGTAAAACCCCCATCTGTGACTCATCTCTGCCTTCTCCAGAGTCAGCTCTCCTCCTCTCATCTCCTCCTCTCATCTCCTCTCCACTCCACTGCCCCTCTCCCCACTCCTCTCCTCCCCTCTCCTCTTCTCCCCTTCCCTCTCTCCTCTTCTCCACCCCTTTCCTCTCCTCTTCTCCTCTCCACTCCTCTCCTCTCCTTCCCTCTATCCACTCCTCTCCTCCTTCCTTCCCTCTTTCCTCCCCTTCCTTCCCTCGCTCCTCTCCTCTCCTCCACCACACTTCTCTGCTCTCCACATTCCTGTCTGCTCCTCTCATCATCAGACTGTCTGCTGTGCTACATCTTGTATTACACTACTGCAGATGGATGACTGCCTGCACACACCTCCATCCCAGAGTAAGTATAGCACCAGAGGGAAGTCACAGTAGCCCGCGAAACCTTTACACAGGATCTCATACTTCACATAACATTTCATACCCATGGTCTGGCTGTGGTAACATTCAATGCTGTTGTTTCAAGCACTTTCTTCTCTTACTGCTAGGTCAGCAAAAAAATGCTCATGGAAGTTTAGAGTTTGTTTTTCATCCAATTGGTAAAACTTGGACAATGATTTTCTGTGGTTGATGATTCGCTGGGAAAGACTCTGCTCAAGACAATCGTACCAATGCCTGTGAAGATTCTCATAATTCATATTACTGTAGTCAAAAGAGTTGAGTTGTAGGCAACTGGTCTCGTTAGCTCCAAAAAGACAATCCAGTAGTCTACACAGCCAGTAATTGTAAGATTCTCTCTTGTTCTCTCTGGCTAAACTTCTTAGATAATGGAACACAGCCAGGGCCTGTTTACAACATGTTGGGAAGTGTGAGGGTCTGGTAAGGTTTAGTACATCAGGGCTCAGACATCACAGCGTTAGACTTCAGATGGGACTTTTACTTCAGATATCACAGCTTTGGACTTCAGATGGGACTTTAACGCCACTGGAGCTATGCCTTTCATACCCCTTTAACTAAGAAATGTTAAAGGAAGCTATGTGTTTATTTGTGAAATGTGTGACATTGATACAATGCCATGGACATTTGAGGATTTCTTTTTTTTTAAGATGTCAGGAGAATTACCATGTACGAAAATGACACTGACCACTGGAGATACACTTTGGCATTTTGTTAGAAGACAATGCTCATTTCATGGAGGACAATGTGCCTCAGATCTAATGCTTTACATACTAGCATACTTTACATAATTATTATAGTAATGTACACAGACAGAAACGTACTTCATCAGTAAGTTTGACAGAAACAAAACTTAATCAGTTCAGCCTTCGATTCCACTTCATCAACTCTTAACACGGTGTTATGGTGTTGGTGGGGAGCAGAAGGAGCCATTGGTGGAAATGTGTTTCTGATTTAAACCTTCATATTGTTAGAGCAGGCCCCGGGTCTGGCTAATGTCTTTGTCACAGTCTCCAAAACACACACTAAACCATCTGTGTGGGATGTCTGAGTGTGTGCATGTGTGTGTGTGTGTGTGTGTGTGTGTGTGTGTGTGTGTGTGTGTGTGTGTGTGTGTGTGTGTGTGTGTGTGTGTGTGTGTGTGTCTGTGTGTCTGTGTGTGTGTGTGTGTGTGTGTGCGTGTGTGTGCGTGTGTGTGTGTGCGCGCCGCGCATGTGCGGAATGTGTGTGTGTGTATGGAATGTGCTTTTATGCATATGTGCATGCCTGCGTGTTTGTCTTCCCATATGAAGGTTGGAATTCTGTACCAGCCACTGGACAAAGGCTGTTAGAATATGAATGAAAGTGGCTGGTCAGTTTTACATTAAATTGTGCTTTATCCAAAGCGTCGTACAGTTTTCACAACGTATTGGTTACAATCCCCAGTGTAAGGTGTGGCTTGGTGGTTCGGCCATGGAATGAAACCGAAAAAAAGGATTTCAAGTCCAGAGACTGCTCACTCTAAAACTTGATTCAGCCTTTGGGGTGTGCACAAGTTCCCTTCTCCACAGGTTGGCTGCCTTAAGCTAGATTTATGCTTCGGACGCATAGAATCTGCGTCCGTCCGTTTTCTGTCTATGCGAGTCCACGCCCCCCTCTCAGAGGCTCTGCGCCCGTCATCGAGCGCCTCGAAAAAATTCTAACTATCCGTCGGACGGACGCGGAGTACGCAGACAAAAAGGCGCTATGATTGGTCGTCTCGCTACTTTCTTGTTCTGTTCTTGTGGCAGCGCAATGCCAGTAGTTTGCGAGAGCAGAGCTGTATTTTGTTAAAAACTTTATTAACTTTATTAACAACTTTATTGTGTGTAAATATGTGTCAATACACGAAGCTACAAGCTAATTAACAAACAATGCATCAGTTGAACACTCGTGGCACAATGCCTGCGGTTTTACTACCGTTCCTCCACCGAATGTAAACACACATGGGCAGAATCAACTGTCTTTACATGCTTGCATTTTCTGTTCGTGAAAACAGACTGGGTATGTCAAATAATGATACCAGTGCATTGCCTTTGCAATTTGTGTGAAAATACCTAGCTAACCGGGATAGAAAGCAACATTGCTTAATAATGACCGCAGTGCTTACAATGTAGTGAAAGTAGTCTAATCGCGCAATTTCAAATGTGGCTCGCGACGAGACCTCGGACCTCGCAGAACTCGCAGATGCATGAATACAATGTTGGTTCGTGGCCACTCCCACGCGAGTTTTGACGAGCGCAGTTGCAGAAGTCTAATCTGACCTTTACTCATTAGCATTTCAGTCATGGACGAAGGCCGTAGCAGAGAGAGTAGAGAGAGAGAGGTTACATTGGCCGATTGTTTCCGGGTTCTATTATTGCAAGGGGGAGGGGGGGATCCCCCTTTAGGCAGACCTAAGGACTGTTCTATTCAATGCTAGGAGCATTATGACATGCCCTTTTAGGCAGACCGGAACCTGGTGACATTAGGTGCCCATAGAAACCTATTATGTTGGCATAGCTCTATATACTTAAAGAATATCTGGCCGTAGGGAAGACCACCAGCATAATGCGAAAGTTCTTTTTTCCACTATTGACCACCTGCTTAATCCAACACATAGCAATAACAACCTAAATGCAGCATCACATGCCAAGTGCGAGGAATTTGCTAGATTTTTTAATAAAAAGATTGCCGACATTAGAGAAGGCATCCAAGGTGGAAACGCAGCAACCTCTGTCGCCCACTCAGGCGATACACCGAGGGGAGGGTTAAACCCCCCTAGGAGACCTGAGAGCTTCCAAAAGTTTTGTCCAATTACAGAGGACGACCTCTGTAAAATAGTCAGGGAAAGTAAGCAGTCTACCTGCAGCCTTGACGCGATCCCCACATATCTGCTAAAAAACGTACTTGGTTGCTTAGCAGCACCTTTACTGCAAATTGTTAACACCTCTATGCTTACAGGCATTTTTCCAAGCTCATTCAAAACAGCCATGGTAAAGCCACTCCTAAAAAAGACAAATTTAGATCAGAATTCTTTAAACAACTACCGACCTATATCAAACCTCCCCTTTATAAGCAAGGTACTAGAAAAAGTTGTATTTAAACAGCTTAATCAACATCTGGCTGGGAATGATATCTTGGAAAAATTCCAATCAGGCTTTAGAGCCAACCATAGCACCGAAACAGCACTAACCAAAATAATAAGTGATCTTAGGCTCAACACTGCCGCAAACAAAGTTTCAGCACTTATCCTCCTCGACCTCAGTGCCGCCTTTGACACGATAGACCACAACATACTAATTGACCGCCTTGAATCTTGGGTAGGCTTGTCCGGTCACGTCTTAGAGTGGTTCAAAACATATATTACAGGAAGACAGTTTTTGTCACCATCGGAGAATACGTCTCCAACAAGTATGATGTTGCCTTTTGGAGTCGCTCAGGGTAGTTGCTTGGGCCCTCTCCCCTTCTATCTCTATATGTTGCCCCTGGGCTCCATCATCAGAGAGCACAATGTTGATTTTCATAGCTATGCCGATGACACTCAACTATATCTCTGTCGAGCCTAGCCAAACCACTGCCATTCATGCCTTGACTAAATGCATGTCTGCCATTACAGATTGGATGAACAGTAACTTCCTAAAATTAAATGAAGATAAAACTGAAGTGTTGCTCATTGGGCCTAAGAAAAAACGTGCAAAACTCCACTCAAGCCTAGGTGACCTAAGCATACACATTAAAGATAAGGTTACTAGCCTAGGTGTGGTCATAGACTCGGATTTGAGCTTTGAGCCTCACATCAACAAGATAACATAAATCTGCTTTCTTCCATCTTAGAAATGTCAACAAAGTGCGCGGCTTGGCCCCCCGACAAGACGCTGAGAAACTTATTCATGCCTTTGTCACCAGTAGGATAGACTACTGCAATGCTCTTTTCTCTGGTCTCCCAAAAAAAATTAATTGACAAAATTGCAACTCATTCAAAATTCTGCGGCAAGAATCCTAACAAGAACCAGATGAGAGAGAGCACATCTCTCCTGTCTTGGCAGACCTGCACTGGTTACCTGTCTCATACAGAATCGACTTTAAGATTCTGCTCACAGTATTTAAAGCATTAAATGGACTTGCCCCTAGCTATATCTCAGACATGCTCTCTTTTTATGCCCCTGCTCGAGCTCTCAGGTCCACTGATGCCAAGCTGCTAAGGACCCCCACCCCCCCGCAGAAGAAGATCGGCGACGCCGCGTTTGCCTGCTATGCGCCCAAGAGATGGAACACCCTCCCCATCGAGATCCGATCAGCCACCTCCGTCGACTCCTTTAAGAAGCAGCTGAAGACCCACCTCTTCATCCTTGCCAACTCCTAGCTGCCAAGACGTCATAGTGTCCCAGCCGCCGCAGCGCCCTTACTACTCGCAATCCAGCCCTGGCAGGGGGCTCCCCTAGGTGGCCGCTGGTCCCTGCCTGAGGTTTTCTTCCTGACTACAGGGGGTCTTTTTTTTCAGACCTCACTGAGCTTTTTTTCCACTCACAAACTATGAATCAAGCGAAAGGGAGTTTTTCCTCACCAGGGGCCGCACCTGAGCGCCCAATCTCTGTGTGACTATCTATGACTTATGATAGGCCCAGCCACTATGGACCGTACACATCTAAGAATCCTGGTCCTAACCTACGTTGACCTTATGACTCTACATTCTCTGTCTATCTCTTCTTCCTCTGCCTTCCTGCTTTTTCTGCCTCTCCTCTATACCTCTCCTTTTAAATCTATCTCTCCTCTCCTTTTAAATCTATCTCTAACAATGTTTTTTCCCATTTGTTAAGCACTTTGAGTTACATGCCTTGTATGACACAGTGCTATACAAATACAATTATTATTATTATTATTATTATTACCACAGCATCTACATGTATCTGTGTGTGTATCCTCCTTTTCTCCGCAGGTCAGGCCTACCTGAGCAGTGGCGTCCGTCTCCCACGTATCCAGGCAGGCAGGAGCAGACGTAGGCGGAGCCGCCGGTGTAGCTGCACTGGGCCCTCTCTGGGATGTCGCAGTCATGGCTGCCCTCCTTGCAGTGGTTCACTGGACGGCCGCTCTCTATCACAACAACCCAAGATTACATTACACTTTTAAAAAAGAAAGACACCTGGTAACACTTGATACATATATAAGTGAATGACGCAAAGGACAGCATTCAGATTTCTTCAGATTTTCCTTCGCCATTACACGCTGAAGAAAGCGTCTGCCTGCAACATTCGTATGCATGTAAAGAGAAAATCTGAAGAGTGCTGTCCTTGTCACATTCACTGATCTATGTTTTATGTGGGATTCAGCAACCAACTGTGTTAATCATTAGGCGATAGTGTGAGCGCGTCTCCTCCACTTTACAACACTTGATACATTACAGTTGATAGCCTGACACGAGTGGCAAAACTCTGTGGCGATGCTACAATGATTTGCGCCCCAGACAATGCCCCGTCATACATTTTCTTAGTTCAATAGACCGCCCCTGGCCCCGTCCGGTGCCCCAGTCGACTCCGAATCGTTTGGGATAAAATGCTTATAACATGCTTATAAAAACCACTAACACCATGTTATTATTTCAATACTGTGGTAATAGCACACAAATAACATGTTAATAGCGCTAATTCGTGGCTTTCCCAATGTCAGCGGGTGGGGTTTCATGATGATGCTGCCCCATCCCATGTGCCGCCTCAGCTTGAGTTTGTCCACTACTTTCCTTAGTTAACACTTCTATCTAAAGCGGCTAACAATTACTTTGCTACATAGTATTGAATACAGTCCCTGGATCAATCTGGGGTTACGTGCCTTGCGTTAAGGGCATATCTGTGGGATTTGAACTTGCAGCTGTCCAATTCCAAGACTGACTTCCTAACCATTAGGCTATGGCTTACCCACCCAACCCAAACAAACAAACAAACAAACAAGAAAACCCGGCATCAGTCATCAGCTCATCAAATCAATGGCCACGTGACCACTGGGGTGAGGCGGTGGGACACTTTGATTGGAGCAGACAAGAGGAACTAAAGTGGCCTCAAATGACTAACATCCTGACGCTGATTAAGACTTATGGGGCGTGTCTGTCTGATGTGAAGAGGCACTCACAGGGGCATAGTGTGGGAGCGCAATTTAAAAAAAATAAAGGATGGCATTGAACATCTGAATCCGTCACAATAAATGACTTACAACTACATGTCAGTTTGAAGTCTTAATCATACACATGCACACAAGACAGACAGGTGATTAAATGTGTACAAAAAAGCCCTCTTTCTCTACTTCTCCCACTCATTCTTTCTTCACACAAACACACACACCAACTAAATTACAACACAGACACACACACAGACGCACGCCTGCGCACACACACTCAGACGCGCGAGTGCACACACACACACACACACACACACACACACACACACACACACACACACGCACACACACACGCGCACACACACACGCGCACACACACACTGTGGTAAAACAACACTTACCAATACAGGTATTGCCATCACTAGCAAACTGGTAGCCCTCGACACACTCACAACGGAAAGTTCCGGGCTGGTTGTTGCAGACGGCATGGGCACTGCACACCTGAGGGGAGTCCTTGCATTCGTCGATATCTGCAGTGCAGAGTACAGAAGACAGTTGCCAGATGTGACTGATGATTTCCAGCCCAATAAATTCCTCAAACATCGCCTGGCTGGAATCCCACTAAACCCCAGCCAATTTGAACTAAATTCTATTGATTTCTGTAGCCATAAATCTTTTCAGAAAAACCCGCCCAATCACTTTTTTCCCAACCGTCCTGAAGAAACCAATTGGGTGCAGGAGCCGCCCAATCTGGCAACACTGGACATGAATGGAGATGAGGAGTTGTGTAATCTACATGGGCCACCACTACACTCACTTCCTCTGGCAATTATCATTCAAGAGGACTGCTGGCTATCTCCAAATCGCATGCACTTGTTATCTGGCTATCGGTTCACGTCTTGCTTCCTACTTTTGACTGTTTCCACTGAGCTCACCCGTGAGGGACAGAGAGAGGGACAGGAGGATAGCATCAGGTTTAGTAATTACAGATGTTTTGAAGATAGGATCTTGACCCATTTCCAACATCCCCCGCCCCCCTTCTACACGTCTCTGGCTCCTCCACCTTTCCCATTTGGGAATATTTGGAAAAACCCTCGATCCTACTGGCAGGGGCTTCAAGCCTGCTGGACAACACAGGCGGAAATGGCAGGGCACATTAGGCCCTTAAATGGCTGGCCCATGGTTCCCCGCTCTTTAAAATATCAAGCACAGGTCAAGGCCAGAGGTTTGTTTACGAATCTCACCACCAAAGCATAATGTTTAGAACGAGTGAAGCCCCCACAGAAAAAAAAGAGGAAAGGAGGAGAGGAAGGAAGGAAGGAGATAGTGTGGAATTCTTTCTTCCCTGAGAAACTTGTAAGTGAAGGACCAAAGGAGGACGATTTGAAACGGTGAGTGATTGTAATCTGTGTTTTAACGTCCCACACTTAACGGCTGCTGCGATGACTTTGGATACACAAACAACATAAATTGGTGTATCTAAGTAATACAAACTGCTTTAAATCCATGGAGAGCCTTCGTGACAGTGTTTGTCCCGCTTCCCACCTCAGGGTAAACGAGTTTCCACCAACAGGAAATTAAAATCATTAAACCTCAAAATTAGACAATTACATTAGAGAAGTATGTGTGACCCAAGACGCTTCATCAAATGCTTTCAATTCGAATGCTCTTGACCCAAAGGACTTAAAACCACCATTTTGGGTAGGATAGGAATAATATTGTGATGATGTATTTTTCAAGGATCGGGGAAAGGGGAAGGATTGGGCGAATGACCTTGGGCCAGACTCAAAACCGCTGATTTATGGTACGCCAGTTGAGCTGTGACACTCAATTCAATTCGTTTAGAATTTGATTATGTCATTAACACATTGCAGTAACATGCAGAGGGCAGATGGTAATCAGATGGTTACCGTAGCAGATGCGCCCATCACCAGTGAAGCCAGTGGCACATTCGCAGGTGAACTGGTTGCCCTCTCCAGCGTGGCACATGGCATTCGTGTCACACCCGTGACGGCCTGAGTAGCAGGGGTTCTCTCCCTCACCACCCCCACCTAACAAACAGACCACAGAAAATGAAATCATTACAAGCCAGAAATTATTATATCAAGTTTTCATAGTCTGGCTAGTATAACAACTATCTACAAACAAAACTGGATAATATTTGTATAAATGATTTCAGGCACCAAGCCTGAGAACTTTCAGTCCAAGAATTAACCAAATAGTTAAAAATTGTCCATTGCGCATTTTCGACCATCGACTGTTTTCATCGCTGTGAGTCAATTTGAGTACGGTAAAATAATTGAACAATTGCAGTTGTTGTAAGCGAAGCGTGAAAGCTCACCGTTCATGTCTCCGATCTTGTTGCTCATGGCGTATCGCATGAGCTGGTGCGTGGTGTCGTACATGACCATGACGTTCTCCACGCGCAGCATCTGCGTGGTGGGGGCCTTGCGCGGGGCCTCGTTGTGGGGGCAGCTCTGGTAGGTGATGGTCTCCCTCCACTGGTACCGCCGTGTCTGCGTCGTCTCGTCCTCCAGGCTCACCACGTACTCGCGTGTGGACGAGGATGTAACGACTGGTGACGATACATTTTTTTTAGACTTTGTATGGTTTTTTGCCGCTAGCAGTGACTCTAGTCTACAGTATCAGCCGCTGTGCTGGTTTGACAGTAACAGTTTGTTTTTGTTTTGTTTTTTTTGGGGGGGAGGGTTCACCCAGATTAGATATCAATGGATTACTGAAGAAGTATGGCTGGGAACCAGAGGTTCTGAAAAATGAAAGGAATGATATGTAATGTTGCATTAGGGGAACACTATATGGTAAAAACATGCTTCTTATGCATTTTTGCTGCTACTCAAGAATATATATTTTTTTAAATTAAGGAAAACCATACTTGAAAGGCACCTTTAAATTATCAGTAATAATGAATGCAATTAAATGAAGATGATATTACTTCAAAGACATTCCACTTAAACTAATTGAATTGCTTGCCCCACTCCCCCCTCCCCCCAAAGACATTGAAACATGAAAAGCAGCCCTTGTGGTGTGTCAGCCAGCACCGCTACTACTCACTGTTGTTCGAGTACTGGTAGATCTCTGTGTAGGGGTCGATCTGCACGGTTGCCCCCGCAGGCAGCTCGGGGACCCGGCCCTCCAGCTGGGTGTCAACCACCAGATGGTCGTGCTGGTCGATGCCTTTGAACTCCTGGGTGATGGTCAGCTTCTCGCCACCCTCCAGGAAGGTCACCTCGGCCTTACGCGTGAACTCTCCCCCTGTGTGTGTGTGTGTGTACAAGTACGTACGTATATATTTAGGAAAGGGGTCAACAGACATCAATTTTGTCTGTGTGTGCGTATTATCTTAAGGGAAGAGGTCAGCAAACACTGTGCCTGTCCATCCGGGCTACCGTTTGACCTAAATGTCAATTGGACAATCATTCTACATTCGTCTATAGCGTAAACGTTAACAACTTTACATGGTAATGAAGAGATCATGTAAAGACTTTTCCAGCAACATCCTACTGCATAGTCTTTGGCTTAGCGATGATGCTGAGGTTACTGAAATAGGCCACGGTTTCATTTTGGTCAATGACCTTAAACACTCCCCATGTTGACCCTCAAATAACTTCAAGGTCCCTACAGAGTTATAACCCAGTAACAAGATACAGCTTGGTAAATTGAGCTTTTTCCAAAATGTGCAGGATAAAGGGCAATAACATCTCTCCTTTCAAGAAAATGCCTCCCCTCAAGCGCTCTGTCTATTCTGGTTTAAAATCCTCAATTCCGGAAATAGCTGCCAACACACATTGTCTTCAGTATTTCCTCTGTTCGCTGATTGCCCAGTAAATAATCAATGTTGACATTCGCATAGTTACAGCACTTTGCCTTTGTAAGGGAAGCTAACCTATTATCAGGGAGTTATCCCTTAGAATAACCAGATATACAATATTCAATAACCACTGACGGTTTGTGTAAGTGTATATATTTAAACTGATTGCTCATGAACTGAGGACTCTGAGACAAGTGAAAATGGACTTGTTTCCTCTCATCTAGGTCAGAAGAACCATCCTTAACTTAAGTGGCGCTAGCCTGGCTAAGATCTATCTATATCTTGATTTCTAGTCAAAATGGACGATTTGATAATGGGCATTCTTATGCTAGGGTGTAAATTGCATGCTATAGTAAAATGTATACTGCAATTAATCATTTTTAATTTTACTGAATACACATTTGTAAGCACATTGAATGATGATTGACTATTAAAATATGCTACCTTTATACTTTTTGATTCATTGGTTGATGGATTGATTGATGGATTGATTGATTGATTGACTGACTGACTGACTGACTGACTGACTGTGTAATTGATTGATTGATTGATTGATTAATTGGGCAGAACTGTTATCCTTGTCTTACCGACGATACTGAAGCCGTTGATGTATCCGGGCTGCTCGAGGGCGAAAGCCCACCCGATGGCGCTGGCCATGCCCGAGAGGGGCAGCAGGGAGACGCCCACGCTGATGGGAATGGCACTGATGGCCACATAGGCGCGGCCATCATTGGACACCACGTACGAGTGCAGGTCGTTGCTGGCAAAGTCCACGGGGTAGCTGGCGCTGCCCACGAAGACCTTGCCGTGCAGCTTGCCGTTCATCCGCTGCGGTTTCCCTGGCAGCGAGGAAAGAGGAAAACAGTCAAACAGACACCACTCACCATTTAGCTGTGGCCTAAGAAGGTAGCCGGTTTGAATCCCACAGCAGAGAAGACTATGGAGTGAGGGAGTAAGTAAATAGCCCTCTCTTGAACCCTAATTCCATGGGCCATGGTGGGTTTTCTGCGCAAGAACTTTGAGCTCCAATGTGCTCCAGGAGATACATACAGGTATACCCGATGCCCCTATAACTACAACCCTCTGGACAGCGGCAGAAAAGTTTGATTCAACATGACATCCAATCCCCAAAGACATCGTGTCCCCAAATCCCCAAATCATCCAATCCCCAAAGACATTGTGCATCGGCCATGTTGCGTATTAACAAGCAGATATCTTTGGATCGGAATGTCTGCAATCCCCATGGAGCTACTGTATCTGTCAGAAAAAAGCTAACACAGCAGCGCACATCCAAGGATACAGTAGACATATACAAAAAAGGAGCAGGAACTATTTATAGACATAAACACACATAGTCAAGTTGGAGGACCGAAGCTGAACTGACCTTCGGGCACACACTGTTTTCCGTTGCCATAGTAGCCGGCCCTGCAGTGGCAGCAGTAGCCGCTGGCGTGGTCCGTGCAGTCGGCGAACGGGGAGCACTTCTGCCTGTTGTTCTCGCACGTCTCCGAGTTGTAGGAGAACACTAGCAAGACACACAGAGCGGTCAAATGTCAAAGGTCAGAGTTCACAGACAAACAAGGCAGCCGACATCCAGTCTCTCGCACTTTTTGTGTGTGTGTGTGTGTGTGTGTGTGTGCGTGTGTGTGTGTGTGTGTGTGTGTGTGTGTGTGTGTGTGTGTGTGTGCGTGTGTGTGTGTGTGTGTGTGCATTCATCACAACAAGGTCTGCACTGTATCCATTCAAGGCTCTATTTAACTCAGTTAAACGGAAGTGGAGGCATTTCCAACGGTTGAATTTGCAACCAAAAAAAATAGATTCCTCATATTCCTCCTATGATTTTTTTCCAATTGAAAAATGCTTCAAATCCGTTGAACCACTTTGTATGTCTGTACAATGTACTGTATCGCATGTTTGACTCCAAAAACTTGTGTGAACATATATTAATTCTCCCTCTGTTTAACATACCATGTACGGTATACCACAATGATTAGTCAGCGGTGATGCACCAAGCGTATTTTAGAGCTCACCATTGACCTGAATGTCACTGTCCAGGAGAGCGACGTCGTCCGCATGCTGCTGGGGCTCGTACTGCACGGGGTGGATGGGCAAGGGGTGAGCATGGCCCCTGTAGACGTCCTCCAGCAGCTCCTCGGCGATGGGGTTGTAGGTGGGGTACTCCAGCACCTGCTGCTGGCCCTGGCGGTGCAGGTTGGGGTAAGAGGGGGGAGCAGCACGATCCTCCTCTGCGTCCTCCGGGGGCAGGTAGGGCACTTCCCCGGGGGCCACGTTGGTGAAGTACGGGTGCGTGCCGATCTCGTACACCCACACCCCGCGCTTTCCAGAGTTAGTCTTCCTAGTGGTCGAACAAAGAGCAAATGTGTAGGCTAGTCCTCTACTGGAGAGGGGCTCAACAGCAATCTGACTGCCACTGTGCACCAGTACATTGCTATGACATCAGGGACAATCCAGTGTTTCCCATACATTGAGGAAACTATGGCGGCCCGCCATAGTTTAAATTTGGCCGCCATAGTTTACGAAAATGTAAAAAAAAAAAAAAAAAAAAAAAAAAATTAAAACTTTTTTTTTTTTTTTAAAACGATATCCGTTTTTGTTAAAAACGATTTGAATTACGATTTTGCATTTCCTTCGCATTTTCCTCCTGGAGTAAATACATCCTACAGACTCTGTATTGGTTAGATAAGTAGTCCCACGGTAACAGAATGAGGGGAAAGCATTATTAGGAAGTGACCGTAAGGGTATTACAGTTGATTCATGTGTGCACACATGTAACATCGGGTGAGTAACAGAACATGTGCGCAACGATGCGTTATGACACGCCGATATGCGAGGATCTTCGTCCAAATCGCTAGTCGCATGCATCATCGCTAACTGCGTTTACATCGCGTGCCGCGTGTAAAGGAAATGTTTGTTGTTGACATGTATGGAATTCACTTCAATTTGTGCTGTTTCTTGCTTCAGTTGTGGACAAAACGATTGGCCAAACTCACAATAGACAGCCTTTGCTGTGCTACTGTCCCAGAGAGCTGAAAAAAAAACCTTCATAGAAGAAGTCACTCTTAACAGGGGTGTTAACCAATCCAATGAGTTCTCTCATTGCTCTCTCTCTCTCTCTCTCTCTCTCTCTCTCTCTCTCTCTCTCTCTCTCTTCTCTCTCTCTCCGTCTCTCTCTCTCTCTTACTCTCTCTCTCTCTCTCTCTCTCTCTCTCTCTCTCTCATAGTAGCCTACTATTTACCCATAACAAATGGTGAATTTCTGAGCCCTTTTTAATTTGTAGCCTAGCCTATACCACTGAAGGCATGATAATGCTTCATCATATTTTAGAAATAGGGCCTATGTGCCTTTTATATACCAAATGTTTATCATTTTGAAATTGTTTCAGTTGTTTATGACTTGTGTATGACTGAAATTATCTCTGCATATTATCAGTACTGCATTGCTTTGTAAAGATAGGCTATTCAACACACTTTAAAAACATACTGAAAAGATACGGCCATAGTAGCCTACTAAAAACATTTTGTTCATAATAATGGTGATTAATAAATGGTGGTCTTAAATTTTCATACTGACATCCTTAAATTTGACTTGGTAGGTCACGGCAGACCATCAACTTCAAAAGTAGATCTTGGTTAAAAAAAAGGTTGGGCACCCCTGCTATAGAGAGAACCACAAGTGCTTGAAAGACAGGGATCAAAAGCCTAGTCAAGTTGTTGTAGTTAACTTGGGGTTTGGGAGCAACATAAAAAACCTTCAGAGAAGGGACAGTTGGGATGAGTTTACTAACACTCCCTAGGCTTTGTTTTACAGTTGTAATGAGTTTGGTGACAGACATGACACAGCAGAGGAGACATCGGGCTGCATACAGAAATTAATGTTGTAATGAATGTGAATATAGACATAAATGTGTAATGTTGTTGTTCAGCCCTTTTAATGGGAGGAATTTGGAAAAAAACTGGCCCTGTGACCAGCACCCCTCATGAAGAATGTGTACGCCTACAGATATGTGTGGGGGAAAAGGCATAGCCTACCCTCTAAGACCCTTTTTTGTCTATGCGTTAACAATTTCACAGTGCTCTTAAATTCTTATCTCTGCTCCTATTTTGTTTTATTATTGTTTCCCAGACCCCTGCATGAGGGACGAATGAAACTGAATGAAAAATTATTCACTGTACTGCATTTTTTGACAATGACAATGTACTACTATTATACAAGTCATGGGTAAAATCTTATGTAGCCTTAATTCTCAAAATATAAATGGTTGAAATATAGGCACAGGCCTACAGTTTCTCCATGCGCCAATGTCATACTGTAGTCATTGTTTTGGCGTTTTGCATTTACGCTGCAAGAATACAAACACCCCCCCCCCCCCCCCCCGGACAAAATAAACCCAGGCTGCCCCCATAGTTTCCAAAATTTCTGTGGGAAACACTGCAATCTTATGTAACAGATCAAGACTTGGTAAATACCATTTTGGTAACAACCAGCTCAAATAGAGGTTAAATAAAGTGGTTAAATTCAAACAAAAAAAGCAACACATATAGTATGCTGTAGTATATGTTTAGTATTAGCTAATATTCTTGCTTCAATATAATGACAAAAACAAAAGTGAACCATAAATGGGATTTTTTTTTGCAAGTGGACACCTTAAACAAAACCAAATCTCCTTAAAAGTCTCCTTGCAGAAAAAAGGTGTCACGTCTCAATGGCCCCAGAGCCACCACATCCTTCCATCTGGCTTCCAGTCCTATAAATATGACCTCTATTCTTTGCCAAGAACAATGTGGGTCTACACAACCCCCCACTCCACTCAGCATTACTCAACCCAACTCACTCTAAAGCTTCCTGAACATAATAGTAGGTCTTATCTCAAAACGTTAAGATATTGCCCATGCAATGCTCAGACAGTAGTACTGTACCACAAACATATATTGATGACACAAACAGGATATGATCTTATCTCACTGTCTTATAGTAATTCCTAGAAAGCAGTGGAGAGTTGCACAACTCCATAGCTCCACAGCAAAGTAAATTTAAAGTTTTATTTCTGCAGATCCACTGAACATGAACCTCTGAAACTTTACAATACATTTAGCATACCCTTTGAACCAAAGCGACTTACAAGGAGGACGTACAAAGCAAGAGTGTGAGGTGAATACAGAGCACAATAGTGTGCAAGTACTGTCGAACAAACACAGTGCACAAATACATACATTAGGACCTACTGAGTGTGCAAGAGGGATGAAGTACACAGCCCAGGTAGCAAAGTTTATCTGGCCCATTGTTGGCCCGATCCTTTTTTCGCAAGTGCTGACAGTCGGCCCAATTCTGGCTTTGTCCGCGGCCCAATAATGTTTTAGGCCCTATTACCGTATGCCGACAGTGTCGGCTCAGTGTTGGCTCAGTTACTGACAGTTATTTTCAGTGTCGGCCTAGTGTTGGCTCAGTTACTGCATAAAGTGACAGTTATTTTCAGTGTTTTATGAAGTGTTGGCTGAGTCACGGTAACCAGTGTTGCACTGAACTCACTCTGGAAGTTCCTGAACGGAGGCCTCGTCGTCCCCAGTGGTGCGATAGTAGGGCCCCTGCCTGGCCCAGAAGGAGGGCCCCGTCTTGCCCTTGCTGAAGCCGGCCTGCATCACGGCAGCCTGGGTGGAGGAGTACTGCAGGCTGTGCCTCGGGTACAGCAGGATGGCATAGGAGGTGGACTCCACCGAGGCAATCACCAGCTGGAACGTGTTCCTCTACACAGCAAAACAGACCGTCTGAATTCAACACTTTGAGAGTTGATTTAACATCTTCTGGAGTGTATTTGGTAACATGGTACTGTCTAAGTATTGATTAACACAACATTTTTGTTTTTACTGTGTATGTATCAGTGCTATTAAAAATATAGGCCTATACAGTATTATCACATGTAGTACCTGCACATAAAGCTCTCACAGTTGGCTATTAGTTAAGTTTATTTATCCCGAGGTAAATTAAGGTGCCCAACAGATACACAGTACGAGATATTACGAGATATATGAGATATACAAGATATACGAGAAATAATACACTCTACATTGCAAGACAATACAAGATACACATATACTTAATTGCAAAACATATTATGTATCACATGCGGGATAAAGTATGCAACATTGCAACATAAGTTCATGCTATTTTAGTTGTCCATTGTATTTATTGCACTGGATTCTATAATGTGCTAATATGCATACTTCTGCGTGTTGTATGCTGGGTATGTGTCAAGAACTAACATCAACTGGAGCCACATTCTGTGTACATGTAAATGGGTAGATGACGGATAGGCAGCAAAAAACATTTTTTTCACAAAACATTGTTTATGAGGGAAAAAAGTATATGTCTACGTAGTGCAGCAATTAATCTTTCAAAAAAATCCAAGTGGTCACAATGTTGGTCTATTCATTGATTATTTATTTACGTTGATAAAGCAATTTGCTGAAAATATGTCCTTTGGTGTGACGTTAAGAAATAAATATATTAAGTAATGTAGAAATGGCTTGATGGAGTTTTATGAACATTGTTACACTCTTCATATTTATTGCAATTTTTTAAAGTCTTAATTTAATGAGAAATTACCATTTAAGTATTTTTTTCCCCATTAGATGTGAGATTATTAGAAACCTTCGGGGAAAAACAGGGATATCTTTCTTTTAAATGTTCAAAATTGTCCGAATTTATACTAACTTTTCAGGGACGATAATTTGTTCTTCCCTAATGCAATATTCAGCGTTTATCAAACATATTGTTTAGCTCAAACAAATATTTGAGCGTTTAAAACATGTCACACCGTAGGACATTCATGTCACGCTAAAGGACAGAAATGCAAAACTGAGCCAGAAACAAATATATCAACATGATTATTTTGTCTTTTGATCATAATATAATGTTGTAGTCAATATGGACCTACACTTTACACTTATAAGTCTTTGAATCGTCGATTATCAGCCTATCGTAACTCTTAATGACAGCCATGCGGTCATTGAATGTAACCTGCAGAGCTCATAAGACTCATACTGAAGGGTGACCTTGGCATGACCATCACACTTTTGTAGGTATGCTATGACTGTCACACCATTGAACCTGTAGTGTGTAGTGGCCAGTGCCTGCTTGGTATCTCAAGCTGGACAGCACATTTATGCTGTATATTGAGCTCTCCACAGCATACTTTATTCATCTATACTCCTCTATATACTCTCTCACTGATCTTTCCTTCACTGTTACCGTTATATTTTTTGGTTATTTTATTTTATATCATTTGACGGTATCTAAAATCAACAGCAAATATTCATCAACAATGCATCAAAGTATAAATTCCAAAGGTCAATAAAGGAATAAGTAATTTGAATACACAATATTTATCTAGTCAAACAACAAAACAAAAAAATATATGTACTACCAGTTGTTTTAAAAGCTATTTCTCAAATATCTAGTCCATTGGTGTGACCTGTTTGTCCTCCAAAGTGTCACACCATAGGACTTTTACCATCACACCATAGGACTTTTACCATCACACCATAGGACTTTTGAGCTTTTTAGTTAATTTAAAGCCATGTCGTTGCCAACTGAAATACAATTTCACCTTTAGTAAGATGCATTTTCATACATCTACATAAGAAAAAAATATGAAAAATATACACTATTGTCAAAATGTATTTTATGGCTGTCACACCAAAGGACTACAAAACTAATACATCTTGTGGTAGCAAAACATAATTGATTGACTGAAGAACTCTGAGAAAAAAATCTAAAATCCACCCTTGCCATTGGCTTCTTAAGGGTCTAAAGTCACAATTTATGTACCGCTGGAGCTTCAGCAATAGATAATTATCCACAGAATTAACCAAAAAAATGATGTCACGCCACAGGACATTATTTTCTGCGACAAAGTTTCATAAGTCCATACGGTCTCAGTAAAACAGGAAAAAAATTAAGCCTTGCCACTTGCTAAAATAGACACCTTGAAAAACATCCCAGGGTTGTTTAGACAAATGAATGAGCTTTGAGTATTTATTTAAAAATGTTTTAATATGGAGAACCAGGCTTGCCTCAGTCACACCATAGGACAAATGTGACATTTGACTCAAAATTAAGTATACTTATTTAAGCTCTGGATTTATTACAAATTACTTTTTCACAACAACGACATTAGCTTAATCATTTAAAGCATTGACAATTTTGAAAGCATGAATTTACTTCATTTTAAGAGCCTGCGACAGCAAAATTTACACGTCACGTCATCTACCCAAATGCACTTGGCCAGTAAAACTCTGCCACCAACATAATGAACACATACCGATGCATCATGTCCCTAATGTATTCAAGAGATCTCCGTTCATACTGTATTTATAGTTATGAATAAGTCTTTCATGCAACAATGCGACTTTTGTGAACATGCTCTCAAGGCTTTCATTTAAAGTCCTGGTAGAGTCCAAATATCTTCTCCTGTTCATCATTTCTATGAAAGACTTGTTGCAAACAACCTTGATTATATTAGAACATAACCTCAATTCTGAGTGAATATGAACACCCCTGCAAAATAAAATAAAAATGCAGAAGGTTGACAGTGCACACACAGTAAACTTTAAATAACCCTATGTGACAGGGGTATCACTGCAAAGCTGGCCATTTAATGCCTGTGCTATGCTATACACACCCTGACAATGTAAGCAGGATATGTTTTAGTCTCCCTGGCCCACATAAAGAATTCCTGGAAAGCAGTGGAGAGAGCTGCTGAACTCCTTAGCGCAACAGCAAGTATTTGGCTGCAGTTTTGTTTTCTGTCATACTGAGTTCTTTTATTCATTGCAACAGCAACACATCATCAGTTTGGTGTAAATAACTCGTTAGTTCCCAAACTTTTTCAGCGGGGACCCCCTTTGTGACCCACCCACCAGTCTTAGCCAAGCAAACAAATTATGACATACATGTATATGTGTTAGTTGTTAATCTGTGGATATCCCGTTTTTATGCCATGTCCCTTTTGTCTGCGACCCCCCTGCATTACCTCCGCGACCCCCATATGGGTCCCGACCCCCAGTTTGGTAACCACTAACCACTAACCTACCTGTCTCTGGGACAGTTGCCAAATACATTTCATGTTCTCCACAACTACCACGGTTCTTCACTGTACTTGGTCATCAAAGGAACCACATTGTTTAGTGTGACTGTGCTCTGAATGCCATCTCTGGCTCTTTAGCTACACTTGTAGGCAGGGCTCTACATTCACTTTTTTCATCACCAGCCAAAATTAGCCAAACACTGACTCACTAATGGGTCAAAGTGGCTGGTAAATTGGCCTTTTCTACCAGCCAAACTGAAATTTCACCAGCATTTAGCTGGTTGGCTGGTGTTAATTTAGAGCCCTGCTTGTAGGTGTGAGCATGAAGGCCACAAGTCACCAGGCTCGCCCTCTCCTGTTCTGGGCCAGTCACCCGCTCACCCTGTTCTGCAGGCCGTCTCCTCGCGACTCGGGCTCGTGGGCTGCCACGTCCACCCAGGTGACGAGGAGCGAGTGCGTGGGCGTGACCTCGTCGTCGTCTGGGAAGGCTCGGCTGATGTGGTCCCCTGCCTGCTGCAGAGTGGCTGCACTCAGGTCCTGTCGGAAGTACACCTGGGAAAAGAAAGAAAGGATAGGCTTCAAGTTTTGGCAAAGGACGTGCTCAACTTCTTGGAAAAACGAAAGTCACGCACTGATGAAGGCTTGATAACCGAAACGCGTTTGCTTTTTGGACATGGTGGTAATATAAATAAATAATGAGACGCAGTTTGTGAATGCGGATTTTTCTTCCTTAAAAAGAAAGGATAGGCCCATGGCTTAACTTCCAGGATGAAAAGACTCCCTTGAATACAAGATAATTTTGTCTCAAAAGGCTATCTATCCCCTTAAGACCAATACATTGCTATTAAAGGTAGTTGTGTGTGTGTGTGTGTGTGTGTGTGTGTGTGTGTGTGTGTGTGTGTGTGTGTGTGTGTGTGTGTGTGTGTGTGTGTGTGTGTGTGTGTGTGTGTGTGTGTGTGTGTGTTTTCTTTTTTTTTTAAGTGCGCACTGATCATAGCCCAAGATAAAAACACATTCGCAGTGGAGATGGTCTAGTAATAATAATGATAATAAACACCAGAGTGAGGTTTGTTTCACTTTAATCCATTAAGACCTGAAACGCCTGGAAAAAACATTGTATGCCAAACATTGTCAGGAAGCATGGCGCCAACCTGTTGTGTATTTTCTGATGCGTTTCAGTGGCCTAGAAACCAATGGTTGGTGTAATAGTAAAAAAAAAAAAGACTTAGAACTATCCTCTTTGCTGGACTCAGTAGTTGAACTGTGCAAGAACGCTCCTGGTCTTAGTCGTATAGAACAGCTGTAATTATTTCTAGGTTTTAATGGCTTGATTGGGAAGAGCACCTTGCCCACGCCATCGCTGGTGTCCAGGTCGCCCTGCAGGGCGGCGATCATGCCAAAGCTGGCTGGCATCTTGCCCAGGTAGCTGCGCTCCTTCGTGGGTTTTGCCGTGGAGATGAAGCCATTGGTGTTCACCTAGAGTAGAAGACAATAGAATATAAGAGAACAGAACAGAATAGAATAGAATATATGGGGGTGGGAAAATTATATTCAAAGACAGCACGCAATGCAGCCAGTCAAAGCTACATTTGAGATGCTAGAGAGTGTGGAGATCTTCATTCTGAACACTATCAAAGCTGAAGCTATTTATCCACAGCAACTTCCAGTTATTTAGGTACAGGGTACTGGTTACTGCCCCTGGAGCAATGTGGCATAAGGTGTCTTGCTCAGGGACTCTTCAGCCATAGGTGTTGTTGGATACAAGCCCATTTCAAGACTACGTCTCATTAACCAGTAAGCGATGTCTGCCCACAGTACAATATGTGAGACAACATTGTAATTGGCTGGTTTGTCCAAACACACAAACAGGATGTCAATTGGTAGACATAACAGGCTGTGGGGGATCATCTGAAGAGGCGAGGGCAGCATCTACACACGCATGAGGGCCAGGGAAGGGACAATGACGGAGGACAATCATATGGTGACGGATGAGGTAATATCGTATTCTTCCCCGGCAACATTTTCCTGGCAAATGCAAAAACAGATCTATTTTTGGCAGGGCTTTCCTTCCTGTCTCGCTCCGATAGTCTGATGAAACCTAGACACATCATTTTGGGCTACTTCCTGTGACAAGCAGTGTTGCCAGATTGGGCTGCTTAGGATGGCTGTCTACGGGTAAAAATGGCATTTAGCAGAAAAAAACACCCACATTTTTGCCTTAGAAAACAATAGAATTGGGCTGGATTTAGTGCTTTCAGGCAGGTTTTGATATTTTTTTGGGCTGGAAATCTTCAGCCTCATCTGGCAACCCTAGTGACAAGCTGGATGAAATCAAAGATGTTGCTGACGAGAGACAGCATATTGAGAGAGACACACAGTTAACAGCTTTTACTAAAAACACTCACGCATGTGGTGTTATTAATGGATTTTATGAAAGGTGCTTGTCCTGGCAAATAAAACTGCTTTCACTTTGTTCTTGCATTTACAGTCTTTCATGTCGGGTCCAACAAAACTGATGTTAGCCTGCAGGGTACAGACAGTCTGACAGGTGTTGATTTTACAGGTTCGGGCGCATTAAACTTGGCACAACGCTGTGACAGAAATATGTGCGATGATGATGATGATGATGATGGTGGTGATGATGATGATGATGATTCAGCTGAAGTGAGTTTGGCCTGTAGTAGTACACACAGACTCACTGTCTGCTTTCTGTGGGTCATGACAGCCAGCAGGGAGTGTAATCGCTGCTCTGTTCCCAAAACACTAATTGGGATTAAATGTTGGTGGTTGGTCTAGTTTCAGAACTGCGGTGTGTGTGTGTGTGTGTGTGTGTGTGTGTGTGTGTGTGTGTGTGTGTGTGTGTGTGTGTGTGTGTGTGTGTGTGTGTGTGTGTGTGTGTGTGTGTGTGTGATGTGTGCTATTACATTCTCCTCTTCGCACTTGTTAATACTAAATCGCATAACTATGCACTGCAAGTAAGGACATGGCCCAACAACCTCTTCATTCTCATCTTCATGTGCAACCTCTCTGTAGACTGACTCAATAACAAGCTGCCATTTGTTTCAAAATAATATTTGTTTGTGCACACAAATGTACTGTGTCCACTATTTAAGAGCAGTCAGTGTTAAAGTTTTAATGTTAAAAGAGCAGTGTGAAACAACAGCCAGTGAAGGTACGACTCACAATGTTTCACTTTAAGTGCATCTGTAACAGAAGGCTCACATGGGCAATTAAGCAATGCCTTTGGTATTAGCAAAACATGGACAGAAAATAATACAAAACTTGGTACTACCCACTCAATGGCAATGGGGTGTGTGTGTGTGTGTGTGTGTGTGTGTGTGTGTGTGTGTGTGTGTGTGTGTGTGTGTGTGTGTGTGTGTGTGTGTGTGTGTGTGTGTGTGTGTGTGTGTGTGTGTGTGTGTGTGTGTGTGTGTGTGTGTGTGTGTGTGTGTGTGTGTGTGGTCATGCACCCCCCACCACACCCCTCCAAGGGGTCACTAAAGGGACTACTGACCTAACACATCTCTCTCTCCTTGTTTTGTGAAAACTTGAGCCACTTAACCAATTGAACTGTAACCAACACTGGCAGCATGTCTATTCAATTCACACGCAAAATAGGATTCAGACAATATCCGAAAGGTGCACTTTGTAGAGCGTAGCCTACAATAATGGTCTGAGGTCACAGTCCGCAATTACAACCCGAGGACAGACCAGTTTTGGTAGGCTACAGCAAGGTGTTAATAATTTAAGATATAGTTAATGTGAATCGCTGTTTGTTGCGTCTGTGTTAATTGAACACTTACGTAGATCTTGTTGAATTTGCCTTCATAAAACATCAGTGGGTGCTCCAGTGTAAACTCGCGCGTCTCATCATTCCCCGGTTGGAGCACTTCATCCCCGGCGCTCGGGCCGTAGGGAAACAACTCTTGCCGGCTAATTCCTAAAGCGCTGGTGCAGAGATCCAGGACCGTTAGCCATATCAACCAGTTTTGCCTTAGCCGACCCATAGCTTTGAATATTAAACCGAGCGACAGCGAGAGATGTTAATGGATTTTGTGCCGCTTCTGGGGAGCCCCTGTGTCCTATCGGTTCGCCCCTGCGCAGGGCTGTGTAGCGCGCAGAGAAAACTTGAACCAAAGTTGTCAGAGGGTCTTGAACAAGCGAGGGCGGAGAGAGTTGGACTGGGCGGAGTGGAGAGATTGTATCATCACAACATTTTGGGTCCGTATCCTCTCTTGCATTAACGATTTCTAACAACAAGGTTTACATCTGAGACAATAAATGCAGCCTATTAACCAAGAGAGTAAAATGTCGTGGAAAGGCAAGACTCTGAAACCACATCAAAGGACATAGTCAGAGTAAACTGACTCAGGCTGGCCCCAGCAGTGTTTGGCAAATGAGTAAGTAAAAGTAAATTAGTGGTCCAAAATCAGAGAGGGTTTTTTTTGTAAAACTTCTACCTGCTATGTGTTTTTGTGACACAGGAAAGGGGAGTTCCTGCGTGGCTTCCTCTGTGCAAATCCGATTGATTCACCAGATGCGCCAGATGTGGGTGACATTGGCTCTGAGTAGCCTACCTGTTATCCACAGCAAACCGGTGAACCAACTGATTTATAACAGATCCTACATATCTCGACAAGTGTGCCACTGCTTTCTCTCTATTTGTTATCTTTCTGTAGACATAGACCTGCTATATTTTCCGTTTTGTTTTTCTCTTCTGCTGCGTAGTGCACTAAAGCGGCCCAAAGTGTGGCAATCGCGTCGCCTCCAGAGACTGGCATCATGGCTGGGTGTTGTTCATGCTTCATGCCTATCCATTTGGGCCTATTCAAGCATTGTAACATGCACGGCATAATTCGGCTCAATCCATGCCGCAGAAACACGATAGGCTCCACCAAGTCTTTGAAAGAGCCACTATTAAACAAACACTGGTGTTGTCCGTGCGTCTGGGGGCCTGGATGCCATCCACATAGCCACCAGAGCATGGCCTGATTTTTTTCTTTTGGCAGACTCTACGTCATTAAAAAAACGGGCCAATATCATGGGGCATTGGACATCTAATTGAAAGGCGGCTTCAGAGGCGACAATTTGTTTGCGGTTGATGCTTATTACAAATAATAACCGGTTTCAGCTCATTTTTAAAAAGTGCACTGTACATCAGCGTTTGGCTGCTGCCGTTTGGCACACCAGGACAAAATATTTTCCTAGATTGCCATCTGGTGGCAAAACGATGTAACACACCACATCTTGCAGCAATCAGTAGGCCTAGTTAGGCAGGCTAGACTAGGCTACACAGTCTGTACAAATTGATTCACAGTTTGAAAACGTCTATGTCAGCTTAACATATATATATATATATATATATATATATATATATATATATATATATATATATATATATATATATATATATATAGATGATGAAAGTAAATTCAGCCCCCCAAAATTGTGCCGTGACCCTCCACATAGAATAATAGTCACCTTTCTACAAAGAACACAAGACAATGCAGGGCATTCATTTAACATGTGTCTACTGGTTGTTTCACAGTCCCGGGTTGTTGTTGTGTACTTTACATCAGGGAATGTATCATCGGCAGTTTGCTAACGACTGCATTAACAATAGAAGATATCAGCGTTCACGGACAGTGGCCACTTTGCACAATGTTTTTGATTCCAAATTAAAAATTTAGAATAAAATGGTTTCATCGAGTTTACATTGCACTTTCACTTAATTCCTAATTGTGAAGTGTTTACATGATATTTTCAAAGTGGAATTAAGTTCTAATCAGAAGTAAATGTCCCATGTAACCGAAGCCACAGTTTCATAAAAAAACATACATTCCATCACCAAGACCTTCAAAGGTGGCAAGCCATACTTTTTTCATTAAAAGCTAGAATATGTCTGTGGGCTAGGAAAACTAGTTGAAGTTTTTTTTTTCTAAATTGCGGTAGCCGTGGCCAAATGGTTAGAGAGATGGTCTTAAGATCAGAGGGTTCGAATCCCACACATACCTCCTCCATCCATGACTGAAGTGCCCTTGAGCAAGACACCTAACCCCCAGGGGCTGTGACCAATACCCTGTAAATAACTGTACGTCATTTTGGATAAAAGCGTCAGCCAAGTGTAATGTGAAGTAATGCTCCACAGCTGACATCAGCATATGGGTAACCAGAACTTCCTAAGAACACAGCACTCCTGACACCCAAGTCCTTCAAGTACCCTCACAGCAAACACATTATTATTACTTGGGCTGTGTGTAGGAGTAGCAGAAACTCAGGTACATAACTACCAGGAACGTACAAGAAGATAAGACTTTTTTTACACAATGAAAATTCAAATTGCCTCTGACAAACAGTGTTGACGTAGCAATTTTTTGCGAGCGCGACCCCTGGCAGAGCCAACCAGACGTGAGTTTTTCTAAGGGGTAACCTGCCCTTTGCTCTTCACAGCTGACCTTGGAGGCACACATGATCCATTAGGCCCCAGGGGGCTCTAGGAACCCTTCACTGGCCACCCTCTCACACAGACCTGTGATGTCACACAGACCTGACTTCTGGCCCCCCCGAGTGGTCTGTCCACTTGGGTCACGGCAAAGGGGGTTCGGGGGTTCAGGGTGGGATACCTCTCCCACCAGACAGCCCTGAGAACCTCCAGCCTGGCATCAACCATGCCCATATTTAGACAAAATCAAGTGGAACAGAAGTTTGCATTCAGACAAAAGTAATGCGGAAATTAAATGCCCTTACAAAAAGTGGGTCTTTGATTTTGTATCAAAATGTAATGCTAGCGTGTCACCAAACGACAACAGTTTCTTTGAAAGGTGCAGGCCCTGTCCTGGGTTACCATATTAAGGCAACCGCACAGGGGTAAGACCACCAACACAGAAAATGTGGGTTTTTCGCAGAAAATGGTAGGCCTATAATGATTTTTGCATGCCTGTGAAGTGCTATCGTGACAAGTTTTGTTGTTTGTGTAATTCCAAGAAAATGCTGACAATCACCTCACAGTTTAGACTGACGCATGTGCACGGAAGACAGATATTTCATGGATATGGACTGTATGTAGTTTGTGCTAACATAGAGGTTTAATATGGCGTGTCCTGCTTGCAGAGCCTAACCCATGACATACTGCTACTGCTTGGCAAAACATGACAGAGGCCTTAACCAAAGAGAGAGCGTAGAAGGGGGTGGGGGTACAAAAACAGTTGAAGGTCAAAGGTTATGCTCAGCGACTTCCATTCCATGCATTTCTACACATTCACATGCCCTCTGCACCCCGCACACTTAAACAATCCCCTTGGGCTCTTACACACAGACAACTGGTGTATTCCCCGGTCACACTCACTCCTTTTAGCACGCACGCACGCACACGCACACACACACACACACACACACACACACACACACACACACACACACACACACACACACACACACACACACACACACACACACACACACACACACACACACACACACACACACACACACACACACACACACACGCACGAGCGTCAGCATCATAACATATTCCACTTTAACTTTTACTGTGCCATGCATGTGTGCATAGTTTAGGCGTGATAATTGTACATACGCACATGTACTATGCTTTGCATAGAGAATGGTACCCCCCTACGGCCCAACCCCACCCTACCCCCTCTCTGACCTGGAAAAGCCTGTCTGTTTGAGCTTCGCATTCAACCACCAAAGGACAAACATGCCGATAAATGACCTAATTGTGAAGTTACTGCATAGCCTGGACTTGTTTAATTAGTCAGTCACTTATGATATTACAGGGTCTATAACTTTATGCTGCTAAACAGTGTCTCTGATAACAGTGTGTTAAAAGTCTAACGTTGTTTATACACAGTAATAATAACTTGATGTTTTGTAGAAAGTAAAAGCTACTCTTCATAGCAACCCTATTCTAGGATGTTCAATTCTGCATTGAGATGGTTCTGCTTTCTTAAAGACATCATGAACAAGTCGCTACGGCCGTTTCCCTTCACAATGCACTGTATGAAGAGCTGTTTGTTTTTGTAATTTGATGCTAACTATAGTTATACAGCTATATCTTACAGCTGTTTCAACACGTGTTTTAACGTTTGTTCTTTATACATTAAAAAGAAAAAAATGAACAAGAACACAGACAGTTCACTTCACTTCACAGAAATCAAAGTAAGTATCTCCTTCAAGCAGCAAAACTGTTTTAGGGAGCTTATACTTAAACTTGAAATAAACCTTTGATGCCTGTGACTCAATATAATCCATCTTAATATCAACATCAATCACGTATGTACATTCATCAATTCATGAATCAAGTCTGAATCCTCAAACTCAGTTAGTACAACAATACGTTTTGCTCATTAAAAAAAGTTACAATCTACACACTGAAGAGAAGAGAACTGCAAAAGAATAGGAGCTGTGGACGAGCGGCTACAGTAGAAGAATAAAAGTAGTCAGATGAAAATGTCAAGTGTTGTCTAGGAGGGAAAAAGGGAAGCCACTCTGCTTGTGCTGGTGCCAGGCAAGAGAGGAGTGCGTCACCATGGCGTAAAGAGTATGTGGCCACCTTCTCCTCTCCTCTTCTCTTCTCTCCCTCCCATCCTCCCTCCATCTGGGTCTCTGTCCCTCTCTCTGTCACTTTTGTACCCCTCTCTCTTCCCATCTCTCCCCTAACATCTTTCCTCCCTCTCTCTCTCTCTCTCTCTCTCTCTCTCTCTGTTCCCCCATCACCCAAGTCCCTCTGTCTCTCATCAATCTTTCTCCCTCTCTCTCATCCCCTCTCTCTGCTCCCCCTGTTCTCTCTCTCTCTGTCCCTGTCCCTCCAACCTCCCATTGCCTCCTTCTCCTCCTCCTCTCTGCCTCCCTCCTGCGTTCCTCTTGAGTTCCCCAGCCTCTCCTCCCAGTGTAGCTCTACTTCCTGCCTGCTGAATAGAGATCATGTGGCCCTGCGCGTCATGAGCACAACACAAAGCCTCGCTACCAGCAGCAGCAGCAGGGAGCGCAGGCAGCATAGCACAGCACAGCACAGCACAACACTAGGCAGAAGCAGAAGCAGGAAGTCCGAGCTCAGAGCCTGTTTTCTTTTCGCTCCCTCGCTCCCTCCCCTCCGCTCCCTCCTCCCCTGGACTGTGCTCTACTCTGCTCAACTCGACTCGGCTGGACTCTCCTCCCACTTCCCAGCTCTCAGTCGCTCACTCACTCTCTGCCTGCATCCATCCCCTCGGTGTGTATGTGTGCGTGCGTGTGTGTGACTACTGTACGGTAGCCGGTCCACTTTCTCTTGACAGCTACGCCACACAATGCAGAGGCATCCCCACACCGCCCCAGAAGCTTGGCCCATTTGCTGAACCCGGAGAAAAAGAGAAAGAGAAAGAAGAAGAAAGGGGGGCACCGGACGGGGGTAGAGAGAGACGGAGAGGAGGAGAAGCAGGAACAACAGCTAACGGCAGACAGGCGCAGACACGGACACAGACACAGAGGGCCCCTTTCTTTTTCTCCCGGGCCTTCCTATCCTTGGCAGGAGCAGAGAAACAGGGGGAAGGGGGGGGCTGGTCGGTAGTGGCAGTGGTGCCCCTACCAGGGAGAGAGAGCCATGGAGGCTCCAGTGAGGGAAAGCGGGGCTGCGGCTGGGGTTGAAGCCGAGGCCGGGGCTGCACCAGCCGTGATGGTGGCGGCGATGGAGCCGGCCGCTATGGCAATGACAGCAGCGGCTGAATACTTTGCCAACGGGTCAGCCCTGCCTCCGCCGCCGCTGCCCACCCTGAGCCCGGCGGTGCCGCCGTACGTGAAGCTGGGCCTGACGGTGGCCTACACCATCTTCTACTCGCTGCTCTTCGTCTTTGTCTACGCGCAACTGTGGCTGGTGCTGCGCTACCGCCACAAGCGGCTCAGCTACCAGACGGTCTTCCTGTTCCTGTGCCTGCTGTGGGCCGCGCTGCGCGCCCTGCTCTTCTCCTTCTACTTCAGGGACTGCGTGACGGCCAACACGCTCGGGCCCTTCGCCTTCTGGCTGCTCTACTGCTGCCCCGTCTGCCTGCAGTTCTTCACGCTCAGCCTCATGAACCTCTACTTTGCACAGGTGAGTTGAGTCGTGTCAGGTGTGTGTGTGTGTGTGTGTGTGTGTGTGTGTGTGTGTGTGTGTGTGTGTGTGTGTGTGTGTGTGTGTGTGTGTGTGTGTGTGTGTGTGTGTGTGTGTGTGTGTGTGTGTGTGTGTGTGTGAGAGTGAGTGAGTGAGTGAGTGAGTGAGTGAGTGAGTGAGTGAGTGAGTGAGTGAGTGAGTGAGTGAGTGAGTGAGTGAGTGAGTGAGTGTGTGTGTGTGTGTGTGTGTGTGTGTGTGATTGATTGATTGATTGAGGGGCTTTGGCTCCTGCCTGCTCCTGGCTTGTGTACTTCACACAGGTGAGCTACGAGAAACCATCCATCCCAAGAGAGGCCATCACACTGCACCTGTCACGACCATTTACTGGACGACGTAAACCTACAATAGGCTTACATTACTCTTACTGCTTTTGAGCCATAACAGAATGAGTCACAGGTCTGCTGGTTTTTGTATGGTGATGTTGTTAAGCGATATAGATGGACGTTCGGAGATGGTCAAATTAGATACTCTCAATGATCGTAAATGATGAACACCTAGAACGTTCAGTCATAGATTACAATGCTGTGAAGCTGAGAATGTACACTGGCCTATACAGTGAGATATCACTTGCACCTAAACATTAGTAGGCTACTTTTGTACAATTCGTACAAACTGTATGAAGCACAGTACATTTTTGGAGAAGTGCAAGTTGTGAACGCCAGTCCAGGCCACGGGGGAATCACTTCCTCAACGACGGTTACATTTTCCTGCAGATTTTTGCTGCTGGGTTTTTGACAGCTTTGGCTGCGCTGCGCACCCTCGTTTGTCGGTTTCCTGTTAAGCAGGGCAGCATAGAGAGAGTGCAGATGGCACTGTAGGAGTGTTGGGGGTGGGTCCAGGTGGCTGCGTACATGTTAGCCAAAAGCAGAACTGAGAGCAGCTCTGCTGTCTGGTATTCATGATCAGAGGCGGACTTTCCATTAGGCAAACCTAGGCAAATGCCTGGGGCCCCAACCAAATCTGTCCTCCATAGGGGCCCCAACTGTCACACCAGTCGTGGTAAACATAGGCTTGATCTTAATTCGTCACTAACTGTATCGAAAGTCATTGATGGTGTGAGACAAAACTCTAAAATAGCACCGAAACACAGAATTTTCTGTCTATATAATGACTTTTGAGGGCCCCAAGTTTATATTTCGCCTTAAAATGGCTAGATCCGGCCCTGATCATGATGACTAGATATATACCGAACCACAAAAAGACACTGATTTGACTACAGTGTCACAACAAGGTCCGTTTTTACCAAATGAAGAAATGAAATCAACGTACACACAAGAAATCTTTTCCCAGCAATTTTAAACAACAAGTGAGAACTTTGATATTCAAAGTGGAATAGGAAAAAAGGAAGGGATAAAAAAAAGAAACAGCGAACAGCTTCACGTTTCAAATGTATGGTTCATCATAAGGTTCTACGTGATATGAAATGTGTTGTTCTGTAGCTTTGGAAATGAAGCAAAAACTGTCTGAAACCCAAAGCAGGAATTATAGAGCAAGGAAGGAAGGCAGGAAGGAAGCATGCTGATCAGTGTGAATCCTGACTTGCCCGTGTATGTGATCCTGCACTATTATCTGACACCACACATTTCCTCATTTCTCCACTCCAACAATCAGCCGGTGCTAACAACTCAAGCAGATCAAGTATATCAGCATGCCGACAGATTCAGTCTTTTCTCTATGTACAGTCTAAAATCTCATCCTGACCATATTGCGCTCTCTCTCTCTCTCTCTCTCTCTCTCTCTCTCTCTCTCTCTCTCTCTCTCTCTCAGGTTGTCTTTAAGGCCAAGTCAAAGTACTCACCAGAACTTGTCAAGTACAGGTATGTGAAGGAAACTCATGACCTACAGTGCTTTAAGTGGGCTAGTATGCACAAGTAGGGAGTGCAGACACTTCTCACTTTAAGCCAGAGCAGTGTTTCCCAACCTTTTTTGTCCTGCATACCCCCTGAGCCATTTTGTCATATGACGAGTACCCCCTCGCCCTCACTCGTGCTCTATCCCAATGTGACTACAGGCAATATATTTGTTATTACTACATTTTTCAGCATACCCCCTGAAGTGTGCTCACGTACCCCTAGTGGTACATGTATCCCTGGGTGGGGAGCAATGTTTCCCAAGGTTTATTCGTCTTGCGTACCCCCTAACCTTTTTGTCATGCCACGAGTAACCCCTAACTCACTGCTCTATATATCTTTCTCAATCCCAATGTGGCTACATTCCAAATATTTTTTATCATTACATCTTCCCACATACCCCCCTGCAGTGTGCTCCTAGAGGTACACATACCCATAGATGGGGAGCCACTGCTCTCTAGAGTACCAGCACTGTCTCCAGTATGGCATATTGCTACCTTTTAACTTTTTTTTAGGTAAGTGCCGAACTACCGATACTTATTTTGAGTTAGTAAAAGGAGCACTCCTGCCAATTTCAATATGCTCTTGTATTGCCCTCGCTACCCTTGACTTCTCAGTACCCGGTGATGCTGCACTTTTTTGGCTCAGCCCTTTCCAAGATATGAGCTTTTCGAATGGGGGCAGATTTTGTTTACATTGTACATTTACGGTTTTTGGGAATAAATCAAGATTTTTTTTAATGAAATGTAAACATATACCTGCCCCCATCACAATGACCAGGATCTTGGAAAAGGCTGAAGAAAACAAAAAAAATCTCATGTACTGACAAGTCCAGGGTAGTGTGAGCATTACAACTGCATGTTAAAATTGGCTGGAGTTACCCTTTAAAGCCCTGGTGACATCCACAGTGCCATCAAATACAACCATTAAAAAAAATCCCTCGGAATAAATAAATGAATAAATGAACTCTCTACATGTCTGTGGTAAAGTCACTTGGTAGACTATTCATTGTATATCTGTCTTGTGTGCCTCCCAGGCTTCCCCTGTACCTGGTCTTCCTGTCCATAAGCCTGCTCTTCCTGGTGGTCAATCTCACCTGCGCCCTACTGGTCAAAATGACTAACACGGAAACCAAGAACATAGTCCTGGTGCGAGTGGCCATCAACGACACACTGTTTGTGCTCTGTGCGATCTCGCTGTCTCTGTGTCTCTACAAGATTGCAAAGATGTCCCTGGCCAACATATATCTAGAGTCAAAGGTAAGAGTTGAAAAATGACAAAATGTTATTACTTATGGATAAAAGTGTCTGCTTTAAAATGCAATGAAATGTAAAAATGTATTTTGTTTCATTAAAAAATGTGCCTTCTGGGTCGACACCAAATTGTGTGATATAGGCTAACGATCACATCTGTGACAGATTTGTGTGCACTTTAATGTTCATGTGGATCCGTTTTAGAAAAAGGATATTTACAATATTGCCTTCTGGGTAGTCACCAAAATTGTGTGATATAATATAACAATTAAATCTGTGACATATTTGTTTGGCCACTTTCATGTCCATGTGGATCAGTGGTTAAAAAGTGAAAGGACGGGGGGGTTGGGAGTGGTGACCCTCCCTCTCTGCTCTTCCTGTCACCCACACCCTGGCTCGCTATCCGAGATGGTTGCTTAGCAACGCTGTGCCGGTTGCATTGAGTTTCCCATATGTTTCCAGAAGTTATACGGAACCGTAGGCTGTACAGTTCAGTGCACAAAAACAAAAACAAAAACAAAAACAACTGTTCCCGGCAGTAGAATGACAAATGAACGAAACATACAGTACACAGCTATAAAAGCCCTACATTTGTCTTGCAGTATTTTGTTTCCTATTTGTCGAATGTATTGCATGTGTTGCTGTTGTGTCTCTTTGGTGTCAAACCCTATTTGTAAAGCTATGTATGTATGTTTACTTGTAGGGGACATCTGTGTGCCAAGTGACTATAATCGGTGTGACAGTGATTCTGCTCTACACATCACGAGCTTGTTATAATCTGGTGGTCCTGGCTTTGGCAAACTTCAAAAGCATCAACTCATTTGATTATGACTGGTACAATGTATCGGATCAGGTATGGACACTGACTCTTGATTGTGTATAGTACAGTACAATACATATGGCCAGTTGTTAAATCTTGATTGCAATTACATTTTTTTTTTTCTGTGGGAAACCTTAAAGGTGCACTGTGTAATATTTTTAGCAGTTATTTTTTCTCCGATTTTTTTCTGCCCGTTCATAAATGTTACCTTTTTCATTAACATACCACCACCAGCATAACTATTCATTATGACTGTGAAAGTTGCACTTTCCATACATGAAAAGGTGGATCTTCTCTATGTCTGCCATTTTAAATTTCCAGAAATAGACATTTTTAGCAGCAAAACTTACTTTACTTTGGTCGTACTAGTAAATATTAGTTTATTACGGTATTTAGTAAATGTTCATGAAAAGATCCAATGTGGCAATAGGTAGCACAGTGCATACAGTATTATCTACTCTGGCCTCCATGATAAACAGCGCACCTTTAAAATGCTGCAATAGTAATGTGTTTTTTTTTGTTTAAACGTGGCTTACCTAACACTATGATATAATAACCACCCTCGTTTACAGTGTGGTGCCACTAAAAATAATGTTGGTGCTAGCATCAACAAAATACAGTATATTCACAGAATTATAGAAAATTATAATTAATTGTTACTACGTCTACAAACAGTCCAAATGTATCCCTAAAAAATAAAAAAGAATTTTACATCTGAAAAAAAAAACAGAATCCTCATTTATCTCTGGGTTGGCATACCTTACTGACATCACAACCGAATCAGTTGCTGAAATGTAGAATGGCACTGTCATGCTGGTGACTCTGGCTTACATTTCTGTACTAGTTTAGGAAGTGTAACAAATAAGTGTGTTGCCGTCACCCTGTCACCCTTTCAGGCAGATCTGCACTCCACCCTTGGGGATACAGGATACATAGTGTTTGGGGTGGTCCTGTTCGTGTGGGAACTGCTGCCCACCTCTCTGGTGGTCTTTTTCTTCAGGGTCCAGAGACCAACTCAGGACAGAGTAAGTGACGTTTGCCCTCTGTCTAAGCATTGCCATGTATTATTGCTGTTGTCAGCATTTTAATTGATTTATGTTGAACAACTGCCTGAAATTCCAGGTTGTTAAACTGAACAGTAGGCCATGACTAAGTTGTGTATCTTGGCCTGTAATAAATAAGATTGCAGTTTATAATGTGTCCTTTAGTAACCCACCAAGGGAGTATACAGTACATACAAGTGTCATATAAGTGTCAGTTGTGCTGTACTTGAATTGACAAATGCCATGTTCAAGTAAACATAAACAGGAAAATGCATGTCCTGTGTCTGCTGCGCCCGTCCTCATACAAACAAGGATATTACATCGCCCTAGTTGTAAAAGTAGTATAATTCATTATTTTTGCAACACAATAAAAGGTTGGAATTGAAGGTCATCTGCTAACCTGCCTGTCTGAAATCTATTTTGTTGTTCTTTGTTTTTTTGCTTTGTTTTGGGTCTCCTAGAATGCAGCCATCATCCCTGGACACATCTTCTCTTCCAGAGCGTACTTCTTTGACAACCCCAGACGTTATGACAGTGACGATGATCTGGCATGGAGCATTATCCCACAAAATATCCAAGCCAGGTATTACACAGACACACGTGACGTTACTATGTTACTGGTACAATTCATTCTTTGCACTTTCCTGAACGACTGATAGACACTAATTCTTATTGTAGTAGAGTAGAAAAGAGATATTGTGTTTATCCCAAAGGATAAACGAGGGGCGGGGTCCATTGGAGCTGATTGTACATGGGGTACCAACATTTGCTGCAACGCCCCTGCAAAAACCTGATCTCTCCTGCAGTACAGTGTGTAGAGCATCTACGTATATTTCCGGAGAAAAAAAGTGTCTTTTTTATCTTTCCAGCTTCACGTCGGACAGCTATGACTGGAGTGCCCAGACCAGTGGCTTTGCGGCCTACATAGGCGACGAGGACACTCTACACCCTCCACCACCAGAGGAACTAAACCCATACTAACACCGTCCCATTGGCTCCTCCAATGGGAACAGCTATTAGGAGACAAGGGCTGACTGCAGACACAAATTGCCAACAATATTTTCTATGACAACGTTTTTGTACAAGTAATCAAGTGTGTACTTTGAAGCCAGTAGTAACCAAGAGGGATTCTTTCTTTTCCTGTTTCTTTTTTGACACATGCACTGCATTTTGTCAACATGTCTGAGTTCACTGTATGTTACGTTAACATGATCATTAATATATTTCAGACGGTGGATATTGAGGGATGTTAAATGTATATTGTTTGTTTTCTATGGATTGTTGGGAAGTCGACTTAAAATTAATTTATTATTATGCACAACCATGTTCCCTCCTTGTTTCTGTGTTTCATCTTTTACTGAGACATTTAATATACTTTGTGCAACATTGTTTGTGTATGTTTGACAATACACATATTTTAAGAACCCGGAATAAAAGTGTCTTTGTAGGGAGGATTTTATAACTAGAGTCGGGCTGTTCTTTCTGTAGGACATGCATCCAACACTGACCCAACAAAATCAACCAAATCTTCATGAAGCTGACTGTTAACCCAGGTGAAAAAGTGGTTAAATTTAGTACAATAAAAGTATGACTGAAGTGTACTTAGCATGTTAAAAGTGCACTCGTGCTTTTTGTGCTAAGAAAAAGTATGTTTACAATATGCTTATCAGTGATGCGCGGGTCGACGAAAAAACAAGACACACCCGACCGCTTTTTTCCCTAGTCCGCCCGCTTGCCCTGCCCGCAAGAAATATTCATGAAAAATATTGACCCGGCCCGCTTCCCGACCCGCCTTTGAAAATAGTAGCCGTGCGTCTTTATGAACACCCTAACGTCATTGGCAAAGCACAATCAGGTCAATAAAGGTCTTAAAAAATGAATTTGCGTCAAGAACAAGACAGCTGTGCATTTCAACAGGACATGTTGGATTTTTGAACCGAGGCCATGCAATGAGGACTGCCGACTGTCACCGAGCAGACGGAGCCAGCCGTCAAGTGGATTGCCTCGTAGTCATGGTACGACACAGGAAATGAAAACAAACTCTGTAAGCAACCCATGAGCGCGAAACCATTACAATTGTATAAGAAAATATGCAGGCTATATCCATCACTGCACTGTTTAGAGAGCACCCTCTGTGTTCTTCAAAATGCACTCAATGGTTGCACCTGCTGCACCAGTTGCGCGCAGAAGATATTCGGCCGACGCAGGAGCCTCATTAAGTCTCCTGCAGAGCGCATGGCACCATCGTAGTTATTCAGCCATATAAACTTTGATCTATTTCGCAAAAAATGTCCCTGTCTGCTAAAGTAAACTATAGCCTATTGGCTAGCCTATAGCCTACTTTAAAATTCGGCATCATTTCAAAGGTCCTGACCGACCGCACCCGACCCGAATTTCATTAAAAATAATATTTCATAACCCGTGCCTGCGGTCAACCGCAGTTAATTGCAAGCGCCCGCTGCTTTCGGGTCAGCCCGCGCATCACTGATGTCAAGCCCTGAAATGGACATGTGTTGAATGATTGGACTTTAAATGTTTCATGTGTAGGCCTATAATGTTTGTGAATTATGTCTGTTTGGTGTGGGGATTCTGTGGGCAACAATGGGCAATGTTTGTCGATATGATTTGTAACTGGCGTTTTGTTTTGGAAAGGTCCTGGAGAAATGGTACGGGCCAATTGTGATTGTGTGTCTGCATTGGTCAATTGAATAATTGCCTGCGTAGTGAAGGGTATGTAAAACCCAGCTCATTGTTGAGAGTGAGCGAGATAGGCGAAGCAGCTGTTTATCGGTGTAAGCTGTCTTCAGAAATGTTGTTAAAAGTAGCTGCTGCTGAGAGCGGTAACAAAGTGTCAGAAGTTGTGCCCTCACTTTTGTATTGAGTATTTTGAGTTGCCAGTCGAGTTTTGTTAATGTCCTTGACGTTGCCCACGAGCACATTTTTGTTTTGTCGAAAATAAAAACGCTTCGAAGTTTAATTACGGTTTCCTGACCATCCATCCTCCGACCCTCGAAATTGTAACGTCATCCTGACAGGAGAAGAACGAGCTTTTCCACATGCACCATCATGCATGTCCCATCATGCAATCCACTTCTTGGAGGTAAATTTCTCAAACAGAAAGCCATTCATCCTGAAGGAATATTTTTGGTTTGCATGAAAATATTGCTCATTGTTATATTCTGTGTTTATTGTAGGGGTTTTTAAAATTTAAATTGGTACACAAAAAATGACCATGTTCCCACCGTCATTATGATGGTCACGTATATGTTCTGGTATATATAGGCTCACACTTCCTGCAGTGTCATAATTGGAGGTAAGTTGTATCTAATTGTTCACACAATGAATACTGTGTCACCATTAGTCATCAATCCAAGTGAACAGTTGCAGGAAGGAGCAAGATTGAAAGAAAGTGAAATGTGTAGGCCTACCTGAAATCTCTGTAACAATGCAATGATTGTAAATGTCAGTCATGCGAAGCATACATACTGTAACACTACTGTGACTGTGGTTGTGTGTAATGTACAAGCTCTGAGGACCAGCATGAATTGTAATATTACATTTATAATATTTCATGTACTTGGGAGTGTACTGTAAATACACTTCAAGCATACCTGTTATATATTTACAATACTTCATATGATATACTTTTTACAGACTTAAAATGTTCCAATGTAGTCCAAAGAAGCATGAAGTTAATATACTTTTATTGAACTTCTAGTAACAATAAAATGTTATAGAAGTGTACTCAAGCACACTCTTAATGCCATACGAATGCATGAAAAGCGTGTTTGGAGCATACTTTCAAAAGTATGCTTGTAGTGCACTTAAAGTTGTCCAAAAGCGGTGCCAATTTAGCATCCTCAGTGTGCTGCAAGTGTGCTGACGTACTGCTTTAGTAGTGCTTCAGCGCACTAATAGTGCAATGAAGCGCACTTTAAATCGCCGAAAATAGTACACTTTGTACTAAGTACGGACAAAAAAAGTACACTTTAAGTATATGGGTTTTTCACCTGGGAACACTTCACCTAGGCCCTATTATCTACTGTACGTTTACATGATGTTTTTAATTCTGAATTAATAATTCATAATCAGATAATTCTGTCGAGTTTACTTTGATCTTTCATTTAATTCTGAATTAAGAGGTGTTTACATGACATTTTCAAATCAGAATTAAACTTAATCCAGAATTAAAGTCTGTTAATTCCGAATTAAATGTCTCATGTAAACGTAGCAATACCTACAAAAGAATACAAGGATACAAGATGTGTTATTTGCCACATACATCCAATTACTAAAAGTAGGACTATGAAATCAGATACATTATTGATTGTAACTGAAGTGAAAGTCTGACTTCTGTCGCTGTGATAACACAGTGAAGACGACAAAATTGCATTTATATTTTACCCAGTGACGATAAGAGAACAGCCTAACACATGATGTCCCATTGGAGCAGGTTGTGTGGGCAGGTGAGATGCAAGAGACCTCAGTCACAGCGAAGGATGGAGGAGAGCTTAACTGTTCATCCCACTGACCTCTGTTCATCCTCATCCTCCCACCCCAGCTGTGTTGGAATCAGCGACTGACTCTGAATTCTTTCTCAAAGCTACGATCATTTCTTAACTTAAGGGTCAAAAAATAAATTATATACGTCTATGTAAATACATTTTACACTGTTAATTATTATTATTATTATTATTATTATTATTATTATTTTAAGCACCACTCAGTCATCAGAGTGATGAATTCTATTAAAATTCTCTCTTTCACACTTATCGACAACGTATCGATTCAAATTTACCCTGAATATTTGTCATGCAATGTTTAGCAGCTACTGTAGGCTATGTGTGGCACACAGACCCCCGTGTTCGATTGGTTTGACCCCTGACATCAGACCACCACCACCAGACGTGCGCCTGCCTGCTGCGCCACGCCGCACAGCTGCTGAGCGCGCGAGTTTATCAACAGCGACTGCTCTATGAACTTGACAGGGTACTTCACGGATAATTTAATAATAATCATAAAAGTGATTGCACATTAAACAACGTTGACTTTAAATAATAACAGAGAAGCAATGCAGGTGAGCTTACAATAATCTATTTTCTTCGGCCAGAATCAACTTAAAACAGCATTCAAAGCACACGTGTTTAGCAAAACTTTTCACAACTTGCTAGCTAGCTAGCCTCGTTTCAGAAATTGGTAATGGTTGTAATGTGGAGAACAACGTTCAGTGAAAGATTTGCTTACCTTGTCCGTGTCTCATCAACAGAGGCCATTTGATCGCCTTGCAGCGCAGATGCAAGATTTAACCGGAGATGGAGGAGTTTTAAAACGGGTCATTAAACCTGGCGAAGGGCCTCTTGTCCCAAGAGATGCTTCCGTTCTAGGTAGGCTGACGATGGTGAATTGTTCATAGACAATCAATCGCGTATTGTAGCAATATTATAGACGTACTTTCTATGATCAACTGACATATGTTGTCATCTGCCCATAGTTAAACTTTCAGGATATCTGGAGTACGCTGACGAACCTTTCGAGTCGACAAGTAAATACAAATACCCAAGAATGATGAAACTAGGCAGAGGTAAGAGCTGCACTAGCCTACACCTACACTGTGTGGAGTGCTTGTGCCCATGGGATGTGTAGATGTCTTTCTCTTGTAATGTATGGTAGGCCTATTATGATTATCTAAACCCCACAACCCAATTGGTCTCCAATGCAGCTTGATAGGCCTGGCCAATTGCTTTTTATTTTCTTCTCACCACAGATGTGACTGTGATGGGACTGGAGGTTGGTCTCCTTACCATGCAGAAGGGCGAGCTGGCCAATTTCCTGTTGAGACCAGAGTATGCATATGGCAAGATGGGCTGCCCACCACTCATCCCATCCAATGCAACTGTGTTTTACGAGGTTCACATGAACGACTTCTTTGACTCTGCCAAAGTTGACGAATTCTTTGAATTATCCCCGGTGAGAAATTCAAATGTTTAACCTTTTTCAATTAACTGTTAAACTTTTTTTTAAAAGCTTGTTGGCCATGACACACAGTTTAGTACTTTTATTTGAATCGCAGCACATTAAAAGTTACACAGATCCAAATACTGATGGAAATCACAGCAGAGTTGTAGAGGGATGATCATACAGTTAGTCAGTCCAATATTGTCTATGGATAAATATGACATCCGTCTCCAGATGCCTATGATGACAGAAATGGAACAATATTTTGCCAGTCTTTTTTCTGTTGTTTTGCACAGTCCAGATAGCTGCAGTCCTGTTAGGACAAGTTTGTGTACATGCCCAAGGCTCCCAAATACTAAAATGACTAATCTGCATTATTACCCAAGGCCCACAATGGTATTGAGTAATGGCTGATATTTCAACATTTTAGAGTTAAAACATATGTCCATATACAGGTCAAAAGAGCATCCTACTTCTATAAGTGTTCTATTGTCTTCATCAATGATGTTTATGTCAGGGCTGTTTGGGAAATCATTCATATCCACATTGATGTTTTCAGTATTAAACCAGTGGATTTGGACTGCACTGTGTTTATACATGTTCATTGACTCCCCTAACACACACACACACACACACACACACACACACACACACACACACACACACACACACCATGTGGCTTCATATGAAGGCTTTATTTGCAAAACGGTGTATCTCCATTTTATAGAATGTTGGGAAATTGACATTTTTGAACTGGGCACTCCATTGAAATGCATTACAAAATGCATTTTATATAGCTTAAAGTATGTTCTCAAAATATTTGACTGGTTAGAATTCACACATGGGTGATATGACCTGAACAGTCATTTACAATAATAAAATGCAAAAGTAAAAAAATGGAGATACACCGTTTTGCAAATAAACCCTACATATCTTGATATTATAGAATCATTATTCACAACGGCAGATATTGAAAACCCAATAATGAGGTACTACAGTGTATAACCAGGTTAGTGAAATAATACATTGAGATATGCCGTACTGTATTCTGTAATTGGCATATATTTCTCTTGTCAACAGGGGGAACAGAATGATGTAGCTTTAGCCACAACACTTGATGTTGTCAACACACTGCGTCTGTTTGGAAACCGTTGCTTCAGACAGTCTCGCTTCGAGGATGGCAAGGACCGTTACAAACAGGTATCCATAACCTGTGTATACCCAGAAGGCCTCTTGTGCCACATTAATGCACTGCTTATTGTACCAGTTCAACTACTTGCATTCACACTTTTTTGGGCAATAGGCCACACAGCTTTGTCAACAAAGGCCAGCCCCGTGTGTCTGTATAAAGTGTATAATAATTGATTGATTTCATTTCTTATTAAAGTGTAGATTACGTGGAAGATAACAATGCAATAGCTCCAATGTACAATTCAATAGCTGTGAACCTCATAGCCCACATGTTGCAGTTACAGGAAATTAGTTCAGTATTTCTTTTTTTTTCCTTTTTTTTTCTTGCCTGGGCACACACAGGGCATGACCATACTGCAGAACCGAGAGGTGGAGAGTGAAGAGGACAAGAGGAGTGTGGATGAGGCACTGGTGCCGATCCTGCTCAACCTGGCCCTGACGTACGACCGACTGGGGAAAGCCACCTCGTCCCTCAAGTACGGCCAGAGGACTCTGGAAATAGACCCCGGCAATGTCAAAGCTCTTTATCGCTGTGGCCAGGTAAGGCCCGTCTGGGGTGGGATAATAGCCGTCTGCCCGTTAGGCCTGGGCGATATGACGATATATATCATTTAGGGCTGGGCAATATGACGATATATATCGTTATCGTGATATAAAAGTGTATATCGTGATAGTAATTTTATCAATTTTATACAATTGAATATTATTTAATTGCATTTCATGTTGTCACAATACACACTATAAGTTCATGTAACTGTAAAAATAAGAATAAAAAGATCAATTTTAAAGAAAGGTTGTTTTGCGACATGAAAAAATAAAGAGCAAACAAAGAATAACTGAAAACGTATGTAATTGTGCTATATCGTGACATATATCGTTATCGTGATATAAAGTAATCTGTGATATAGTTTTTTTTTTCCATATCGCCCAGCCCTAATTTCATTATAAGTGTATTTAAAGTGTATACCGTGCCCTTTCTCCTCTATGGTTTCTATCTTGATAATACTAATTTTACCCATTATTGCAGCTGATATACAATGTAATATCATTTAATAACATTCCATGTTGTCGCTATGCAGGCTCTAAATTCGTATCATTCGAAAAAGAAGAATAAAATTATTCAAATATGGTTTTGCGACAACGCAATAAAGAGAAAATAAAGAGAATAACTCCAAACATATGTAATTGTGGTATATCGTGATATATATCGTTGTTGTGATATAAAGTAATCCATATCATGATATTTGTTTTCTTCCATGTTGCTCAGTACTACTGCCAGCTCTGGTTGTTAGTTAGTAGCAGGGTGAATATCCAACTCATGTGTCTTCAGATGGTTTAAGTCCTCAACCAACCGAAGACCTAACTCCACTCCGTCTTCACTTCATTTGAAGCGTTCTGGAATAGATTATATAATGTATGATGGGTGCTGGACAGCAGACCTCGGCGTTGAACGCTGGGAAACCTTCCTCTCCACATTTCATTCAGACACACTGCTGACTGAGCTGACTTAGTTGTAGCTTGACTCTCGCCAGTCCTGTGTAGTTCCGCACAGGTCTTGGAGAGCGCACGATGGAGTTTTCAGAACACCTGCCTTTTGTCCGTCCTTGGCGTCAACAAATTCCTTCGAAACCGCTCTTATTTCAAACCATGGACCATGTTCAACTTTTTCTATTTGTTCTATATGGTCTTTTCTGTTACTTACAATTAGGGGTGGGCGGTAACCGCGGTATAATATCGTGTGCGGTATTTTTCCATCAATGATAGAGATTTTGTCTCATACCGTCTACCGCAATAGCACATTGCGTCCTGTAGATGTAGAGTTATAGTTATCGATTAAAAGTTTAAAAATATGTTTTCAAATGATTTGAATGACAAGAATCCCCACATAGAAGATAAAACAATGTCTGACCAGTCATTTTGCCATTTTGCCACAAAACCATTGCCATTTTGGTCATTTTGACACAAAACGCTTAATTTTAACATTTTATACACAAATGTACAATACCGTGATATATACCGTGATATATACCGTGGCTAAAATTATACCGAGGTATACATTTTTGGCCATACCGCCCACCCCTACTTACAATACAGAATAAAATGGCTTGCTGGAATAATAAAATAAAATAAAATGGCCTAATCCAGTGGTTCTTAACCATTTTTTCTCAGCGCACCCCCTTACCTGTTCCCAAGACTAGCCACGCACCTCCAACCCAGCGTGTATAAGGACTAAAAAAGGATTTTAGTGATGAATCACAAAGATTTTTGCTTGAGATATTAATGAAAAGCTTAAAGGGGTATGCCACTATTTTGGGGCTTAGTACAGTTCAAATCGTTGGCTGGGATTTATAAAGGTGGTAAAGTGTCTTTTGTTTCATGTTTAGCGTTGTTTTGCTTTAAGACAAGTTAAAAGAGGGAGTGTGATGCTAAGCTAGTGAAAGTCAATGGATCCGTTACATGGATCCATTGACTTTCACTAGCTTAGCAACATGCTCCCTCTTTTAACTGGTCTTAAAGCAAGACAACGGCTGTTTTAATTTGGTTTAGATTCACTGTTCACTGTTGCTTTGCCTTATCGGTTTCCTTAGGCTTATCTTGAACTAGAAGACTATGAGAAGGCTACAGAGTTCCTGTTGAAGGCCCAGAAAAAAAGTCCATATAACAAGGACATCAACAACTTGCTGATGAAACTTCAAGAGTAAGTGTTTTGTTGTTGATCGTTTGTTTTTACTTGTCATGGTTTCAGTCCAGTGAAAGTCCTAACAAACTTCCTGTGGTTGTAAGTAGTCACTCATGCTGTCTCCCATTGTATAAAATAGCAAAACTGACAGCCGGGTATTGTAAATGTACTCCGTGTTAAGCTTTTTGGTTAGTAGTAGTGTCATTGGGAACATTTTGTCATTTTCCCTCCCATATCAATGTGATTACTGCCTGAAATGCCCGGCTGTCCAACTACAAGAATAATCCATACATCTGAAATGTTGAATGATTTTTTTTGTCTGTTTTGTGTCTGAGTATAGTGTTGTGTGAATGATTATTGTTAATGATACCCACAGCTTACTCTTCAAATCTTTTTAACCTTTCAGGTCCTACAGTGTCTGCTTGGAGAAGGAGAAAGAAATGTGCTCCAAAATGTTTGCGAACCTGAGGATGCCATCCAGAAACTGAAAGTACTTAATATGATGATAAATTGACAACTTTTTAAGCAATGTTGCCAGGCAAACACTAATCTGACTTTTGCCAGACGAATGTAGTTCCACCTTGCTCAACACATCTGGGAAAGCTGCATTGGAGCCGGGGGCTTATTCAGTTAAGAGAAAAACATCCCTGCTATAACGGCCAACTATAAAGACCCTCTCTGTATGCATTCTTCAAATGCATTTTCTGTTCATGTTTTAAAGGGAGGGTATATAATTGTTTTAGTAGTTTACTTATAGAATGTATGCTGCCCATTCACAAATGTTACCTTTCCACTACTTTCCACTACCATCGATTTATAAGTGTCTGTTATGACTGGGTAAATGACACTTTAAGTCGCCAAATATGTGTTAGTAAAGTGGCCTGACAACATTGTGTTTTTTTAAGTTGTGATGGTTAAAGGACCAGTTCAGTCAATTTCAACATGCAGTTGTAATGCTCTCACTACCCTAGACTTCTCAGTACCTGAGTTTTTTTTTTCTCCGAGATCTTGGTCATTGTAATGGGGGCAGCGCTTTGTTTACATTTCAAAAAAGCATTTTTATTTATTTCCAAAAACATCCGAAAGGTTATACAACATCAGTTGACAACTAGCAAACAGCGGTACCTTTTGGGAAAATATTTGGAGTAGGCCTATGTAAAAAAAAAAAAAAAAAATGTAAACAAACGCTGCCCCCATTAGAATAGCTCATATGTCGGAAAGGGCTTAGTCGAAAAATTTGGCATCACCGGGTACTGACAGTCAAGGGTAGCGTGAGCAATACAACTGCGTATTGAAATTGACTGAACTGGTCCTTTAATTGTCAACCTTAGAAAGAGCTGATTTGCTCCTGGAGTTATTGCACTCACTACCTCACAACTTTTTCTGTGAAGAGTGGAAATCAAGCTGAATCTAAATGCACAATCTGTTTTGTTACATTGTCAATGTTTAATCTTTAAAATCTTCTCGCACTGTATACTGTAGCTGTGGATCAAAGTCAACAATTAATTTTAATTAATTCTAGTTGTATACATTTAATAATTGTTTGTCTTCCTGGCAGTGGATTAAGTACTATTATAATTGTTTATTATGTAAAGATTTACTTCAGATCACAGCAAGAGTGATCTACACTTGACACTTGGTTTTGAAAAGCCAGGCTGTTCTCTCTTGTAACCTCTAGAGGGCAGAATTGGCCTTGGTCTAATGTTGACTTTTTGAAATACTGAACAGGGTGAACAAACGTCTTTTCACTTGCTCTTTTCATTTATTGGGGAAAGTTCTCCCTTTATTTTCATAGAACTGAAGTTTTGGTTAAAATGAAAAAAAGTAAAATCAGTTTTGATATCTGCACTCTGATTGTACTCTAGCCTTCTGTTCTGGGATCCAACAAACTCATTTATCTTCTTCTATCTTATCAATCAGAAAAGAGAATTCCGTTGTGAAGGCAGATAAAGCTCTACGTTTGAAGGGTAGGCTGTCTGAGCAAGGCTGCTGGAATGCTGTAACCCATTGGCATAGTACTGGAGTGTCCCCCAGAGGCAGAGAGACCTACAGATACACGAGGGAAGCAAGTGCATGGGTCTGTCTGTAGGCCTATTTTAAAATTTGGCGGTTGCGCTGCATTTGTCTCTTTTCTGGCAATCACAGAATGGAGCTTACATTGTTTGTCCGTCATTCCAGTACCAAGTGGTTACAATGGCGTGATAAGAAATAAAAAAATCAAATAACAAGGTGCTGTGAAATATATGGTCTTTTAATGCAGTGCTTTGGACAAACACAACACATATAATGGACAGTGATGATGGTCATTGCTTTATAATCTTATATGAATTGCTGTTGACCAGAAAGTGATATTATTATTTTAATGTGCTGTGGACTGGTCTCTAACAAAATAGAGTAATCCCAACAGCATTGGCCCCTGAGAACTGTTGGCCCACTGGGAAATGCCCTGTAAACCAGATTACCAGTCCATGCTGGCACAATGGTAAAATCAACAGTTACAATAACATAATCCACATTTTGTACTGATAATATGTAATGATGATCTTATTTTATAGGATTCAATGAAATATAACAATACAATTCTGGGTTGTTTTGTTGGGTTTTTTTAAACAACAGTACCACTGACTTGGTCCTCTACAAGTACATAGCCCTTAGTGGTGAAGTCCAGTGACTTCCAGTTGATCACATTGCCATCGTGTGCCTGTGGAATTTGGTTCATGTACAAAGCAAGTTCAGGATAAGACAGAACTGAATTCCACATGTGAACATCTGTGAGCATTCCCTCAAAACACTGTGTTTTGTCAAATGTGCCTCCATAACTGTCCTGTTCTTGACCCAGGATGATACTGGGTTCTCCCGAGATGGTAAATCCACGGCGCACTCCTTTTCTTGCACTTGGTTTGCCGTTGACCCAAAGCTGTGCAATTCCTGTGTTGGAATCCCACGTAGCGCAGACGGAATTCCATTGATTTGGAATGTCCTCCATTGCCCTGAATACCACCACATTGTCGTACACATTTATTTCGTACAGGCTGTCGACTCTTTTGTAGAGGAGGAATGCGTTTGAATGGGCTGGAGTGGCAAAAGAGAATAGGCTCTGTGCTCTAGTTTGGTCGGAGAAGAAACGCAGACAGACGGTGACTGCAGTCAGTGTCTTGATTTGGGTTGGTAGTGGCACCAAGACGACATGAGCAGTGTCAGACTCCACAGGAAAGGTGAATATCTTCCCCGTCAGATCTGTGAAATCGAATTGACAGTAAAATAACACATTGGTAGTTATTTATTTCAATTGTCACTAAATTATTTTAGATTAGATTAGATTCAACTTGGGGGGCACTAAGCGCACTAAGCCCCCCACATTTGGGGGACCCCGGTTCGAGTCCGGCCGGGGTCATTTCCCAATCCCACTCCATCTCTCTGTCCCACTCACTTCCTGTCACCGTCTCAGACTGTCCTGTCAAATAAAGGCATTAAAAAAAAAAGATTCAACTTTATTGTCATCCTAAATACCAGGCAACAAAATGCAGTGTAGCATCTAGTCAGAAGTGCAAATAGCAGAAGTGCAATATACGTAATACAGATGATGTACAGATTAAAAGCAGTATTTACAGATTGAATGTTATATTATAGGGCCTACAGCTAGTGTGAGTAAGTGGAGACTAGAGAGAGAACTTACCCGTTCACTAAATTGCCTAAAATATTTGCTAGCCTGCCTTCACTCGCATATGAACTTAACTGCTATCCCATTGTTAACCCACCCAAAAAAAAGATTCTATAAACACACTCAGCCTTGTGGACAGCCCTCACAAAAGAGTTGAAACTGTAATAGCTGCAAAAGGTGGCTAACATCATATCGAACCATATTGGTTAGGAATTGTACTTCAATTGAAATCTGAGTCCAGGCAGGTTAGTGAATACTTTTGGTGATATAGTGTACGTATAGATACTAGGTAGGCTAGATAAGGTGTGCAATAATTCCATGCAAATTATGTACAAATAAGTTACAACATACAGGAGAAGAATGCACAGAATGTTAATGTTAAGAAGAGTGGGTATACATTACTCAAGACGTTAATATACAAGTACAGTAACAGTATATGATGTCTCTTACCTTTTCTTTCGGCAGAAGATTTTGTGAAATATAAAAGCAAAAGTATAAGGAAATTATGTGCAACTTTTTTCATGGTAGCTGACATACACAGACTTGCTGCATCTAATGGTTGGAACAATGTCCTTAATGTTTTCCTTGGTCGAAGTTCAGTAAAGATAAGACAGAGTATCTGTGCTCTCTCACTATTGGCTAAGAGGCATTTCAAAGCGTTAACTGCTACTGGGCATGCCTTGGTTTTAGTCTTGATGAAAATTAGTGTTCCCTCTTTCATACTTTTAGAAGACATCAAACAACAGACATGGCTGTTTTTTCATTATTATTTCAACTGTTTAAATTCTTTGGTGTTTACTATGAAGGAAGATTGTTTAAGATAGGGCCTATTGTATATCGTACATTGCCAAAGGCAGTATTTAAAATCCTTCGATGATGAGAACATACTGTAGAACCCTGTACACCACAGGTGGATACACAAACAAACAGACGGACAAACAAAGGAACAGACCAACAGTTATTGAAATCCCTTCTGGGGTCACCTGACTCTCACCAGATGAATGGGTTCCAAGGGTCTGGTGAGAGTCCAGCTTACAGGCCAGGGAATGAAAGATACAGGTGAAGTGTAGTGAATTGCAATCATGTGTCTGTGGAATTTGGTTCATGTACAAAGCAAGCTCAGAGTAAGAAAGAACCAAACTCCACATATGAACATCTGTGAGCATTCCCAAAATAGACGGCACTTTGTCAAATGTGCCTCCATAACTGTCTTGATCTTGACCTAGGATGGTATTGGGTTCCTCTGAGATGGGACAACCATGTGCAGACGTCTTATGTTGAGTGTCTCCCTGGCAGAAGAGACTGTAGTCTCAATGGGACAATCCTGGCTAAATAAAGGATAAATAAATAAAAAATAAACTGTGGCAGCCATGGCGTTATGGTTTAGGAATGTTGCAGGTTCGATTCCCACAGTATTGTGTAGTCTCCACCATCAGTCATGGCTAATGAGGTGCCCTTCAGTACGGCACCTATCCATACATTGTCCTAGGGACATTTAACTATTAGGCTGTATCTAAATAACAGTAAGTCACTGTGGATAAAAATCAAAATGTAGGCCTATATTAGCTAAGTGTAAGGTAATATAATGTCATTTGTGAAAAGATTATTGGCAGCTTATACTTGATTGGCTCATCTTTATTTTGTGCAATAAATAGGAAACTGAACTAACAAAAACCTTTTCTATTTGTGTTGCTACTTTTTCTACAACCTCCCTCCCACCCCCGCCCCTCAAAATACCCTCTTACATACCGTACAGAACACTTCAAGGCAGAATTAGCCGAAAACATATGTAGTTCTGATTACATGGTGACATCGGAACCTTACTTGGTCTAGTACTTGGTTGCCTTGGTTGCTAGATGATTGCTTTGGGCATACTGTATAGAAGCATGTGTCACTTCGTCGTAGCTATAATCTCCATCTCCCAATGTAGTGGCTCCCTGCTTTTCTTTGCATCTTGTGGCTTGTGTAACTACACCCGGCTGGCAGTCAATTAGTCAGCCAGTCCTGAGCACACTTATCCATCAGGACTCCCTCTGGAGGGACTGGTGTGTTTGTTGGTTTGTTTATGTTGGTGTCGACACTGTAAAGACACCCTTTAAACAATCCCTATAAGCACACTGCTGGATCTTGTGGACGGCCTTCCAAGAGGAGTCGAGGCTGTAATAGCTGCAAAAGGTGGACCGACATCATATTGAACCTTATAGGTTTGGGGGAGGGATGGCACTTAAAGTGACACTGTCCCATTTTTGTAAATCACCTTATTTTACACCTCCCCTTGAGTTAAATAATAGGGTATTACCATTATCCTGTACTTCCTGCCATTCCCTGAGTACGGCAGTACAAAGTTTACCTCCCAAGCTAGCCGTTAACATTGAGTCCTATGAGACCAGCTGGCGGCTAACTGGTCTCATAGGACTCAATGTTAACTGTTAGCTTAGAGGTAAAATGTTGCACTGCCATACTCAGAGAACGGTTGAAAGTATAGGAGAATGGAAAACTCAAACATTTAACTCAAGTAGAGGTGTAAAATAAGCTCATTTCCAAAAATGGGACAGTGTCACTTTAAGCTCATGTGGGTCGAGGCAGATTGGCGAATACTTTTGGTAATATCATACCGGTAGTGTACTGTAGTAGGCCTATGTACGTACATGTATGCTTGTTTGTTCGCTGCTGCAGCTTCTGCAAGTGTATTCCACCTGCCACAAGGGGGTGCCAGGAGCGCCAGGTGAAGTGAGCAGTGGCAGAAATATGATGTGTTTTTTTTACATTCTCAAAGCATTTCCCGGACAGACACACCCAGTGCTCGTGATCAGCAGAGCTCTGACATCAGGTCGTCTTTGTCAGCTGCAGCAACTGCACATACTGTGTCCACAAGCCAGACTAGGAAGTTTGTATCAAACTGTTAACACAGTTAAAGTGGCAGTTTGAAAGCAGTTTGAAAGAACACAAAATAACCAAGGAATTGGGGGAAAATGCATTACCATTAAACATGTGATGTAGGCTACATTATTATTATTATTATTATTATTATTATTATTATTATTATTTAACTTCAAACTATTACATGCTCTGTTCCTTTTTTGACATTTAGGTATTTCCCAGGCAAGACGCACCCTGTGTCTGAAGATCAACAGACTTCTGGTGAATAGCCCTAGTTTATAATTACCAGAATCGACTGGACATGATCTACAGTAAGTTCTAAGTCTTTCAAAAAGACTTTTTGAAATGTGTTATCCATAACATAAAATGCACACGTCAACAGACTTAGAAAAATTGTTTTGTGAAGCATCAGGATACCTAAACATTTTGTACAATTACATGCTCCCAACATTGTGAGAACAGTTTGGAGCGCGCCCCTCCCTATTCCAACATTACCTTGTACCAGTGCACAAAGCAAGGTTCTTAAAGGCATGAATGACAGAGTCTGGTGTGGAGTCCTCACGTGAACCCAATAGAACCCCTTTGGGATGAATTAGAGCGGACACTGAGAGCCAGGCCTTCTCAACCAACATTAGTATGTGACCTAACCAATGTGCTTTTGGAAGAATGGTCAAAAGTTCCTATAAACACACTCCTCAACCTTGTAGACAGCCTAACCAGATGAGTTGGAGCTTTAATAGCTGAAAAAGGTAGACGATATTGATCATATCATATGAACAGATCACATGAACACTTATCACATGGTAGTTAAGTTCATTTATGAGTCAAGGCAGGTGAACGAATACTTTTGTTAATATAGTGAATACACTCTCACACTGTTTCTAAGAAGAGATCTGCTGCGGGTCACGTAGATTTTAACCACACGTATGAGGGTGGTTTCCTTTTGAAGCCTACAAGAACACCACTGCCACAGACCAGTAGAACAACTTTGGTGAGAGAGCACACAGCCACACACACACACACACACACACACACACACACACACACACACTGAGAGATAAAGAGAGGGGGAGGGTGGCTCAAGTGCGAGAAAGCTGAGAGGAAGTCATGAATAATCCTCTCTCACACACACACTTGCACGCACCTATGCAGACGCACACACTACCTCCACCACCACCAACACTGTAGGGATGTAAATAAAATCGAAATGTATCGGCCGGCGATTTAATCGAATCGCATCGTATCGTGGGGCATTCTTAAGAATCGAAAAATATCGAATCGCTGGCCCCTGTGCAATGGCCTAGCTCCATACCACAATAGAAGTGGAAAAGTAATTGGAAAAAATCGAATCGAACCGAATCGCATCGTATCGTGGGGAATTCTTAAGTATCGAAAAAAAATCGAATCCCTGATTTAAGAAATCAATACCGTATCGTATCATCATGAAGGCTGTGATTTATACCCTTACAACACTGATATACAAACATAGCCTTATTTGAGTGTGTGTCCCCTTGCTTGCACTGTCAATCTATTGGCCAACTGTACACACACAGATACAGACACACACACCATACAGTATGGCACAGTAGCAAAAGCCAAGCCAGCACATCCTGGTCTGTATTAAGAGCCAGGCTTTGACTCCTTTAAAAACATTTGGCACCACCATGCATTAGTCACCGTCATTGCACCTGAACTCCACACCTGTCTCATAATTTCAAAAGCTCACCTTACAATACACTTCCTTCAACAGTTAAGAAAAATTGGGGTCAGTCAAGCAGGCCTGATCCTCTTCTGCCGCGCTACAATCAAAGGCGCGCTCCCCTTCCCCATCCTGTTATGGTAAGGCAGCACCACCAGCCAAGATAAGCAACAGCTGGAGAAGGTGATACACAGAGCCTCTAAAGTCATTGGCCACAATCTTCCCACCTTAGCCTCACATCACAACACCGGAATTGCCAGGAATGCCAAGAACAGCACCTCTGACCCCACTCATACAGCCTACCATTTACTCACACTCATACCAACAGGGAGAAGGTACCCCTGCTACCCATGCACCACAGATTTTAGGGGCAGTACCTACCCCCATCCAGCACCTTATGCACTAGCACTTTACAGTAACTCGACTACCTGGCATTCCTGCCTGCTTACTTTGCACAATGTACCCTCAGCTTTTTTTCTGTACAAACAATGCACTTTTCAGTGTTTTCAATGCACTTTTCAATGTTTTGTATATAGGCTACAGTCATTACCTGTCAGTTTTGTTTGATTGTATTGTTGAGTTTAGAGACACACCAAAATACATTCCTAACTAGAAATGCACTCGGGGAGTGCAGTCCTCCGCCAAGGAAGCTGTTTAATAGAGCATTTGACTATGTTACACCCTTATTTGGGCAGTCATGGGTGAGCGGTTAGGGCGTCAGACTTGCATCCCAGAGGTTGCCGGTTCGACTCCCGACCCGCCAGGTTGGTGGGGGGAGTAATCAACCAGTGCTCTCCCCCATCCTCCTCCATGACTGAGGTACCCTGAGCATGGTACCGTCCCACCGCACTGCTCCCCATGGGGCACCACTGAGGGCTGCCCCCTTGCACGGGTGAGGCATAAATGCAATTTCGTTGTGTGCAGTGTGCAGTGTTCACTTGTGTGCTGTGGAGTGCTGTGTCACAATGACAATGGGAGTTGGAGTTTCCCAATGGGCTTTCACTTCACTTTCATTTTTCAAGTGTTTCTGCCTTGGTGTTAGAAACTCGAATGTCAAAATTCACCCTATCCCTCAATGGTGAAGGATCTTTAAAAAAAAAAAAAAAAAAAATCCCGGATCCAGATCACCACCAAAATGTAATCACTTGTTTACTTTTGTCATTTCCAACAACTCCACAAAATTTCATCCAAATCTGTGCATATACATTTTGAGTAATCGTGCTGACAGACAGACAGACAGACAGACAGACAAGCAAACAAACTGACAGACAAACCAACGCGACCGAAAACATTACCTCCTTGGCGGAGGAAACAACTGTATTTTTATACTGTAGAAATGATTACAATAAACTTGAACTTGAAACTTGCCTTGACATTGATCAATCATTGATATGGACGCACAATGCGGTAGGCCTACTTTAATACAACCTTTGACCTAAATATAGAAGATAACAAGCAACACTCAACTGAGGTACTGTATACAAAGTAACCCTTGGTCTTTCATTATTTTGTCGTGTTTGGTGTGAATGTGTGTATTAGTAGGCCAAGACATTTATCCTGTTTACATAAGCCTTCTCAATACCCACCATGCCATTACTACCAACCGCTTGAGAGAGTGTTTGTGTATCAATAAGTACTCCATAAAAACCCTCATGTTTAGCACATTTAAGTGTCATTAGAAGTTGATCTTTTAGTCTTTCATTTGGAGTCCCACAGAGATTGTATTAGTGACATCTCAGGAATATTAAACAACTGTGTGTGTGCGTGCATGCACATTCGTGTGAATGGTTTCTTATTTCCTGTCCTTTTTTTCCACTGGTCATCACCTATGGCTGTGGTAGCATCTGAAACTCCCCCTCATGCGTGTGGTTATCCTCTGGGTGAGCTGCAACAGATCTTCCCATACACTTTGCTTGTGCGTGCATGTGTGTGTGTGTGTGTGTGTGTGTGTGTGTGTGTGTGTGCCTGCTATAACAAAGTAGCATACAGCAGGTCTTTAAAGGGAAGTTCTGTCCAATTCCAAAATGCAAATGTATCGCTCACTTCCTCATCAAAACTGTGTAACTAATATACGGTAGCTACAGTACATTTAATTACAATATTTTGCGGTTTTATCAGCATATACTATGTTGCATAGATAGATGGGATAGATGCCTTGCTCACGCATAGGCCTACCTCAGTCATATATGAACCTAAATTTAAAATTGAAATTGTACAGTATATTGTGCAGCCATAACCTGACAAAGTTCAGAGAATGCAGAGGCAGCAGTAACTGTGGCACAGGAAACAGTAGTCCACACACACACACACAGGATGAGCTGTAGACTATAGCTCATGCAACAAAGCATTGTGGTTTGGACCTTTAGCACGCTGGCTGAATTGTCTGCAGGTTTGTGAGTGTCTGCATCGAGGTGTTCAGGTACGCGCATGTTTTTTATGCTGGGCAGGAAGCACCATGTCTTTTTGTGTGAGTGTGTTCACGACACAGCAATGTGTACAAGGTGCATACAGGGTGTGTGAGTGTTTTTAGAATAAGAGGACCACATTTGTCAGATCATTTTACATTATTATTTATTGAAAATATTTAAATTCACAGTACAAAATGTATTTAAGTTTAAGTTTAATATTTATTTGACAGGGACAGTGCACAATATGCAATTGAGCCAGATTATAGCCACAAACAATAATGATTTTACATAGCGGTTTTCATGACACTCAAAGACACTTCACAGGTGAAAAACATGTAGACTGTGTAAACAGAACAAGGAATGTCTGAACAGTGGTAGGGAGAAACAACAGCACAAAAAATACAAAGGACAACAACGACAGATCAGGAGGAGACTATGTAATTGATGTTGCTGGAGAAAGAAGCCTCAGGTGTTATACATGGTTTGGAAAAGGTGGATCCTGAGGTTGCGTTTGAAGAATGGCAGGGAGTTGGACTCTCAGATGGCTAAATACCCAAAACAAAGACACCACAGATTTCATCACTGCCACCTGCTTTTGCATGCCAGATAGGTGTATGCAAATCACATAAATCTCAAAATCAGTCATGCTGATAAAATGTAAAAACAGCTTGCAACACAGCTTCCATTGGCCTGAGATTCCTTCTTGTGAAACCCCATGGTGTTTGGTACTTCAACGACTCTGTCTGTCTGTCTTGCTTGCCCGGGCCGAGTGGGCCAGCATTAAAAATGGATGGGTTGTGTGGAGGAGAGGAATGTCATGTAGGTATGTAGATGAGTGTATATTGGGCTGTATTTGAATAGATGTGAGTATATGTATGTGTATGTGTATGTGTATGTGTATGTGTATGTGTATGTGTATGTGAATGTCTGAGGATGCTTATGTGTTTATGTGTGAAAATGGTGTCTATATGTATAGCAAATGAGATATGTACTACAAGATCTAACCTGATGGAACTGAACAGTCTGATGTGAAACCAAATATCCCTATGGGACAATAAAGAATCTAATCTAATCTTAATCTTAATTCCTGACAAATATTCATGATCTTGTAAAACCTTGGACCTAATTGATAAAGATGAAAAGTATGCTATTTATATCAAATGTATTGAAGGCCTAAATCTTTGACTTATTAACATGGCTCCAAAATGGCTAGAGATTATTAGTGGAGATCTTAGGACAAACACAAACTGGCTGATGGGTCAAGGTGGCCAGTACATTTTCTTTTCCACCAGCACAAACTGAAATTCACCAGCATTTGGCCGGTTGGCTGGTGTCAATTTTGAGCCCTGCTTACTGTAATACCAAAAACATTGTGTAAAATGCTTTCTCATTATTCTTGGAATAATTGTGGAATTTGGAAATTATTTAATAGGCCTACCTGAAACTGAATAGGTTCAAATCAGAGAATGACAACAAAAATCTTTGTCTTTACTTACATGTAGCCCAGGGGCGGAGTGGCCCACCTTTTCCCACCGGGAGAATTTTCCCCTTGGCGGCCCTCTTTAAATAAAAAAAAAACAGAAAAAAAACCAAAGCGAACAACATGGTTTCCTAACCAAAAAGACAAAAGCCACGAAATCTGCAGTCGTACTACATGTGAACATTAGTGTTGTCAAAATATCAACCTGAAGTGGAGAATTGTAGCCTACACCTTGATGAAATGCACAGCCAGTGGTGTAGTCTACGTAAAACGCAGGTATACGCACCAATTTCAAAATTTCAGGGATTACAGTATACCCACTTAAAATTGATTGATCCATTATTTACAATAGCACAAATATATACAGTACACATCAAAAAATGCTCAAATATACAGTATATCCACTTCAAAAAGTAGACTACACCACTGTAGCCATCATCACAGTCCAAAGCATTCATAGGCCTACTAGGTTAGGCTACATCACGCTACTGCTCCATGCAAATGTGCACTCCACAGTCATTTTTGACCGTTTGAAATTGAAATATCGTTTAAGGAAGACAGGATGAGCATGGGCACAAAGTTTTGATATGGGGATTTTTAGAAGAGTAGGCTTACAAAATATAGTATAGTAGCCTATAGCTTACAGAAAGTCTGTCTACATTGTGCAATAAACCCACCATGCAGCAAATAAGCCAAACCTAGCTACTTCAAAGCTCAACCATAAGTCAACTAAATGTATAACCAAACGGTGTAGGCCTACCTTAAAACGCTGTCTTCGTCGCAGCAAATGTCTTTGTTTCTTGCAATCACTCTACTTTAATCCACAGCTTAGCCTACACACCCAGCACTGGTCACATCAGAATCTTGTGTGGTAATTATTTTGTTCCATTTCTTCAGACATAGGCTACATCCTAAATGTACCACATATAAATATATGTATGATAATAATATTATTTCGACTATAAGGAGATATACTGGTAGTTCTAACAAATCAAAACAAAACCCATTGTTTCTGTTAGGTGCAGTTCTCTTCCTTACCACTTGGTGGAGTCTGTTCGTAACCCAATTCAATAACCATAGAGCAAGTGAATCTGGACTGGAAAGACTGTAAACTGTAACAGTCGTGTGGAAATCGGAAAATAACTCATAATTTATTAATATTTCCATCCTTTGGTAACCAATTTACATATCACAGGTTCTTCAAATACTGAAAACGAAACTGTGATACTAAGATCTTGTAAACTTCCGCGATCTACGGTGTATGAAAATTATCAGTAGCGAAGGGGTGTGGCCAATTTACTTACTTGACACCGTCAGTGAGGTATTGCCGTCTGGTATACGGTATAAATACTAACTAGTCAGCTGATTGGTTACATATACGGGGAAGCGGAAAGTTGGAAGTCAGTGCATATAAATTCAATCTCAAAATTACAGGGCCGGACTAGAACGCCGGGCGGCCGTGTTGTTACATTTCACGGCCGCGGCCCACCAGGACAAGTCCCCGATCTCCCGACGGCCACTCCGCGCCTGATGTAGCCTATAATGTGGTGTAAACTTCTGGCTTCAACTATAGGCCTACAATTCATGTGATGAACCAGCTTGTGTAACATAATCATCTGTATATCTTTCACTATCTCCTTTAGGCCTACTTGATTATTTTGTATGATGTATAGCTGCACACAGACTATATAACAGTGAGTGATATCATACCACTGTATTTCAGATTGAAATGGTTTGGAATGGATATTTACATAGGCTACCGCTGACTCTACCTTAAAACAAAGAGGGATAAACAGACATGTTCTCAATGCTTCCGTTCAGTGGAAATGCTGAGGTTTGGTTTTTCACAGTAACTGGTGTGGTTATGACCTTCTGGGTGTCACCTATAGCACAGCCAGGACACCACAAGAGCTGAGACAGAGAAACCAAACAAAGCCTATACGCTTTGACACAAAAGCTATTCAAAATGTACTGCCAACAAGTAAATATCACAGACATATTTTTGGAACAAATAAGCAACTGTTGACACCATAGGATGACATAATAGACTGGTTACATATGATAATCTAAGAAAGAACGCATAAAATAGCAAATTATTTAATCCCTTAGCGCAGCACCTATGATATAGCCTTACTGTCACCAAAATTGTAATGTATATGTCTTAATCTGTTACTTAAGGCTCTCGGCACTGTCATAGCAATATTGTTATGATGTAGTTGAGTATTTTCAGTCAATAGTGAATAGGCCCGCCGGCGACCCCATCTGCAGTAAGAGGCTACAATGGCACTATAGGAAATGCAACATCGGAAAGTGTAGCCTACATGTCTGACAGAACATTTTAAATAATTGTCATGTTTTGAAGCAATACACGACCTGATTTGACTATATGCTTGACCTATAGAACTGTGTCGTATTTTGATTATATACAGGTACAAACCTGCCAAACAGTCATTGCAAATTTGCTAATGGAACTTTAGTTGTTTCTTTCAGTTTAGTTTATTTTTTCTGCTGTTAACTAACCTGATTGTGGCTCTGAGAACAAAGATGGTACTTCCATACCATCTTTGTTTTCAGTGCCACATTCAGGTTAGGCCAGGTTAGTTTGATTCATGGGAACAATGTGGGATAGACTCTAAGGCAGGGGTGTCAAACTCAAATTGACTGAGGGCCAAAATCAAAATCTGGAACAAAGTCGCGGGCCAAACTCAACAATTATTATTTATTTAAATGGACTAAAATTGTGCATGGAGGATGCACTTCATACTCATAGTTAAATTTCACATACACTCTTTCCCATTAGGCATATTTGTCAGTTCAAATGTGTCTGCACATCGTGTGACACAGCAAACTTCATGTTCAAGTTGTGTTACTCTATACATTAATGGTGTATGTGGGACAACTTTGAAATGATCTCGAGGGCCAAAAAACAAAGACCCCACGGGCCAAATTTGGCCCCCGGGCCTGAGTTTGACATCCCTGCTCTAAGGCATGTTGTGTGTTGGGTATGTGGGCATGTGTCTACTCTATTTAACCCTGTGGTAATGTACTTAAACCAAACAAAAACAAAAAACAAACAAAAACCTAACTATTTCCTATGCATTTTCACCTATTGCTCTATTTATTTCCTGTGCACTTTGTATCTGCAAGTGTTGCATGCTGTGATTATATCCTGAGTTGTAAGTAGCTTTACAAAAGCGTCTGCCGAATGTATTGTAACTGTGGGAGGCATTCCCTTGTGTACTCATATCAAAAGATTTGATACAACATAAGCAAAGAGACATAGCTATTTCACAGTGCAAACAGAGGGAAACACTGACTAATTATTTTGTCGCCTGTTCTGGTTACGCATAACTGTAATGAAGATGATGGTGACTATGATGAACATCATGATATTGCCAGACAGAAGCAGGTAATTAATCCAGGACAGAGACGGTGGCGGTGTTGGATCAGGGGCTTCCTCTGTAAATACAAGCAACTGACATATCAAAACAATGTCCCTTGCAGCTGTATTTTCCAAATGTATTAAATTGCAAAGTAATAATTATATCAGCATAGACCTACCAAATTGATGTTTGGCCATTTCCTCATGAATGTCAAGTACGGTGCCATCACCCCTCGCCTCTTTACGCCGTTTATTTTGTACGTATATTGCCAAACACACCAGCGTTTGTGTGTCATTCATGGTGAGGTTCGTCAGTGTAAGAGTGGTGAAGGTTGCATTTTTTAATATCTCTGTTCGAGATTCAATCATAGGAATAGGAATTGACCAATCCATATTATATGCTTCAGTGTCAGTTTGGTTGAGGTGGACCTTGCAGCTAATAACAGCAGTGTCTCCAACTGTGTAACGAGATTTATCAGTCCACTGGGTCACCCACACCATGGCAGCACCTGTTGGTTTACATTACATTTAGCTGATGTTTATCGAGCCAATATAAAGACAAGTAAAGAAATCTAGTTGAAAAAGGTTTGTAGGTTAATTCAACCCCAGGCCACCTTGATTTTACACAGAAGAGAATTTCAAGTCGATTCAACTTAAAATCACAAGGTCATTCAAACATATTCCCTGATGATTACACAGGATTAAAGACTTATCTCCAATATTCCAATACACTCCAACCACTCCACCATATCAGGGCATTGTGGTATTAACACATTTAATGTAGTGATACAAACTATAAAGCTTTTATAGTACAAAAAATGTTTTTCATTTTTAATAATACAAATAAGCTGGCACAGATTTTTTTCTCTCAGTGTTGGACTATGGTGATTCAAGAACATGCTTCATCTGGAAATGAGTTGCACCAACACACTGTGAAAATAATACGCCTTTTCATGATGCCAGTCTGATATTCACCTTTATGTTTCCTCAAGAAGCTGGATACAGTTTATCATTCTGCGATACAGTTTGTAACAAGGGCCCTGTAACTTCTTTGGTCATATTATTCCAAACAAACAAAATCTCCCATAGATGCACAAGCCATGATCTTCTCTTTCCAGTAGGCCTAATGAAACTCCTTATGCCAGTATTTTAAGTTTGTTGTAAATAGCCTAGAACGTTATAATCAAAACATGGTCTGAAATATTGTATAGAAAGAGATTTTACCTGGTAGACGCAAAGCCAAAAGCCCCCAACATATCAAAAGGCTGCTCATTGTGGTTGTTATGTTAGGAGCCCTGACTCCATGAAATGACAGGACTGTCTAACGATACACTGACTCACTTCTAGGTATAAGACCGGGCTAACCACTATACACCTACCCCAAGCAACTTCTTTCTTCCTGTCATCTGACATCACCATGTACAACACCACATAGCTCAAAACAGCCCTGACATCCATATACATCAACCAGAGAGAGAGAGAGAGAGAGAGAGAGAGAGAAACACAATCTGTAGGCCTATACATTGTATACATGTATAACTCTGTGGCTACCACGTAGATATACATAAATACATTTATTTAGGCTTAGTTTGAGAGCAAATGATCAAAATCCTATAATGGATAGTTAAGCATCATCTTTGGAATTTCATAACAAACATGCAGAGGTGCTGAGCGGGGAAAGTCAGACTGAGTCAGTGAGGCCGCAGAAAGTGTCCTGATTTAAAAAAAAAAAAAAAAAAGTATTATACATAGGCTATTATTATCTTATTACAAACCATTGTGGAGATTTATAGCCAGGGTTGTATACCCAGATCCCACAATTTGCTGCTATGCCCCTGTACACATGATGTGAAGACGCCATTTTTGTTATTATTAATTTAGTATAAAAATGAACAGTCTGCCAGGTGTGATGTTAGGGAAATAATAGAACAGAAACAAAAACACCAACAGAAACAAGAAAATAAAAATGAATATAATGGAAATAAAATGAATATATCTATGAATAGCCTACATGAATGAATAGGGGCTAGGTAATTACAGACACGAACAACAAGACTTAATAGCCTGTACCCTGAAGCCGTTAGACTGCTTAATTCTAGTGCTCTTACATACGTCTCTGGACTGGTGCACTGTGATTTTCCTTTTAAGGGATGGCACTTACTGTAACGTTAATTCATACATGGATGTGTGTGTGTGTGTGTGTGTGTGTGTGTGTGTGTGTGTGTGTGTGTGTGTGTGTGTGTGTGTGTGTGTGTGTGTGTGTGTGTGTGTGTGTGTGTGTGTGTGTTGTGCACCTTAAAAATATCAGCAGCACTGTGTTTTTAACCTTGAATTGTGGGAGGGGATCTCATTTTTTTACTGCTAGATTTACTTCATTAATTTATTATTACTCATATTATTACTATTATTTACTTTAATTTATTATACTTCATGATATACTTCATGAATTTAGACTTTATTTGACTACTTATTTTTGGATACTTCTATAGGCCTACTTCAAACTACGCAGTGTTGTTGCTCCACCCACAATTTCGTTGACTTCATTGACAATGACAATAAACTCCTTGAATCTTGAATCTACATAAATAACAAACATTGAAGGCCAAGGCCTACAGTAACCTACAAAAAATACAATATGACGTGAGAACAGGATATGGACGCAGTGATTAATGTCAATGGAGAGTTCAACAAATATTAGCTTTACTGATTTTTTGAATTGTGTAGGCTATATAGCCTATTGTTTGCAATATATCTCTATAATGTAATTATATATCTTTATGGTATCTCTATGGTCTCTGTGGATTCCAACTAGAGGGTTCATAACCATGTTAACTTCCGGGAATAGGTCGCGCCGGAAGAAAATGGCGGGTGGGGTGAAAATCGCTCAAAATCGCCAGAAATAGGCCTATACAGAGCTGTAGAGAATGGCTCTGGGCCTACATAGAGATGTATGGGTGACATTTACTCAATTTCCACGTAAATTACTAAGAAAAATATTTCTGAAACAACGGGAATCTCTTCAGTGACTGTGGTTTATACCAAATCAAACATGTTTCTGTAGTGAAGCAGGCTAGGACTATGCTACAAAATGTGTAATTCATTTTAGAAAAGTACCATGATAAGTGAACGGGAAGTTGCAAAAGTGGGCGGAGTCTTCACCCCAGACGTTTGTATAGAAGTCAATGGGAGAGAGCTAAACTATGACCCCTACAGACCGATTCCCATTACAGTTTTCTCTTTTCTCTTCCACACAATCTCTGGTACTTCACACACAATTCTCGGAACATCTCACCCATTTTCCAACTCCCCTAACCAATGTCACTGAACACTAAACACAATTCCTTCTTTACACTCATATTTCAGTTTTAAAACACACTCTTTTCAAACCACACAATTATCTGGATTACACACAATTTGCATGAAGGAAATCCGGTTGTCGCATTGAACACACTGTCATTCAAAATACTAAAATCAACCGCCATACTATGTTCAGTTCCTCATCACATAGGCAGACTCTCTTCATAGGCCCCTACCGGTTTACAATCTGATATCATCACCCCATAAGGACACACATTGCATGTAATATTCATGAAAACATGAGTGGATGCAGTGAGAAAACACATTTGTTTAGTTTTTGAACTCCAAAATATGTTCTACAGGAGATCACTTTCATGTGGTTACTCGATATTTTACTAAATTAGCCTATACACATCTATGGTTCGTGTAACAGGTGGGACTGTCACTGTTACAACAAAATTGTCCCTTGATGGCTTCCATAGCCAGTGATGTCATCGAACTCAGCTTGCCGCTGATTGGCTAGCCAGTTAATGGTGGCTATGGCATCAGTTTTATAAAAACAGCCAGGGCCTCGTTTCCGAAAGGGCCTTAAGTACTACTTAACGCTACGTGCTACTTAAGTTCACACGTAACACCATCGTAGAGCTCACGGAGCGTTTCCCAAAGCCAACTTAGCAAAGAACCATCGCAGGTTGACACGTAACTCTAAGAACAATCCACGAGTGGTCTAGAGTAGTCTTAACGCGCTAAGATTGATCGTAGCGGCATGGCACAGTGGAGACACCCACAGGATATGAAGGGAAAAGAAGAAACCTGCGCATAAGATAGCTGTTTTAAGACGCGAGCGGCATGGCACAGTGGAGACACCCATAGGAAAAGAGGAAACTTGCGCTTCAAGTTGATGTTTTAAGACGGGAGTGTAAATATCATGGCAGCAGTGACAGTTGACACTGCAACGAAAATAAGAAGGTAACATTAATTGTGGATGTGTCCTATAAAATAAAAGCAATGTGTTTGGAAATATTTTAGTAAAATAGTTCGACGGTGTTTGATAAACCTAGGCATAATTAAACTGTGATCAATCATAATTTTTGTGGGTGCTTCATGAACAAGAACAAGGCAAAATGAATAAGGGGCTTCGGCAACCAGAGACAAGAGTATTGATGTCGGAAGGCTACTTCCGAAACTTTATTTATTTTATATTTTTTAAAGAGAAATGGTCAGCGAGTTGTTGCACCCTCTTTCATTTTCAAGTAGCCTAAGAAAGGGAAGGCGACGCAGGAAATACATGATAGTTGTAGGCGAAGGGTAAGCTATGACAAAAAATGCAGCGATGGGGATTCGTGTAGATTTTTTTTAAATAATAACAGCAGACTGCCGTGCAAAAATGTCCTCACAGTTGTGAAAGTCTTGAGCGCGCGGTACTTTGCGCACCGCTCACCACATGTGCCAAGCTCTGCTCTCCCTATTCCGACTCTAGTAGGCCAAGCAATAACAAAAAGGCAGCGAGGGGATGTGTCAATTTTGATGGACATTGTTTTTCATAACAGCATGCTGACGTGCTCCCGACAGTTGTCAAGCCTTGAACGCCTTGAGGTTGTAATTTTGCGCATCCCAATTTGGAACTCCAACTTGGCCTACTTGTCGTCTTAAATAAACAACTGTACGCGCTTTATCTGGGTCTTAACGGCGTAGCTCATGGTTATCACCGTCAGTTGGGAGTTTTGCATGATTTCATTGTGTGTGTGTATTTTATTTCATTTGCCAACAATAACTCCTGTCGATAGTTGCAAACTGCTACAAATGTAGTCCCACCCTTATGGAAAACAACTTTTGATACTGACACACGCCTTACATTTTGTAAATGGTTTAGCAGCAGATGGCGGCGCAGTTCACTCCGAGGACATTTCAGCACCACATATGTAGACAGCGATCCTTAAGAGCGACGCTACGAATGATCTTAGAGGCTGTGCACGCGCGTTCATGTACGATTGTCTTTGGGAAACACTCGTAGGAAATCTAAGAACATTCGTAGGATCACTGGTTAACGACACACGTAAGGCTAAGAACCATCGTTATCCGGAAACGAGGCCCAGAATGATTTTACTAAGTGCTTCCTGTTTGGAGAGTTACCTGTTGAGCTGCTGAACTGGGTAAAACAAATCCAAAAATATCTCTGCAATCCTTGATTTTATTACACACCTTTTTAAAGGAGCTTCTGAGCAGAAGAAGTGAAATCTTGTTGGTGCAAATTTGGAAGATTTTGGAAAGTCTGGGACTGTTTTTTTAACAAGAGTTTGAGTTGGATCTAACCAAGACAAAATGGCTGGAGGGAAGGGGAACAAAGAAAGAGGGGAAAAAGACAACGATCAAACTATATCAATGGCACATGTACAAGATCTACTTGAACAACAAAAACTTTTTTACAAAGAACTTTTATCACAGCAGGAAAGCAATTTTAAAACTTGTGTTAGCACCATTATGGAGACATGCAATAAAAGGATTGATGAGATGCTAAAGGACGTGCAAGAATTAAGAACAAGTTTACAATTCACACAAAAGGAGTTGGATGATCTCAAATCTGAAAATAAAGGAATTCACGCCATCTGCAAATCACAAAGAGCAGATATTGATCGACTGGCTGAATCCATGCTGATACTGGATGAAAAATCTGACTTCCTCGACAGGCAAGCAAGGAGAGCAAACTTAATCATTGATGGAGTTCCGGAGGCAGAAAAAGAGAACAATTTAGTCACTGAAGAAAAGGTTCTGGAAATTATCAAGGAGAAACTCAACCTGGACACAAAGACAATTGGAGTGGAACAAGCGATGCGAATTGGAGAGGTGAACATCTCTAGAGACGGCACTCAAGGCAGGCCACGCCCAGTCATGGTGAGATTTCATCGTACAAAGGACAGAGACACTGTGTTTAGGAATGCAAAAAAATTGAAGGGGACGAGGATCTTCATAAACGAGGACTATCCGGAGACTGTGAGACAAAGAAGGAAGGAACTTGTGCCCAAAATGAAAGAAGCCAGAGAGAGGGGGGACATTGCCTTCCTGCGCTATGACAAATTGATTATCCGGAAGGGACAGAAAAAAGATTCTACAGACCAGTAATTGGACATGACCCTCCAGAAAAAAAAAAAATGTTTTTTTGTTTTAATGACAAATGTTTTCTATTGCAGGGCTACCCAAAAAGGGGCTCAAGGTGGCTCACTTGAACATTTGCAGTTTGAGAAACAAAATCAATGACATTGAAGAACTCCTAACCTCAAACTCTGTTCACATTCTGGCTATCTCAGAGACTCATCTCGATGAATCTTTTAGTAATGCTATGATGTCCATTTCAGACTTTAACATGTACCGGAGAGATAGAAACTGTCACGGTGGTGGAGTAGCCTTTTATGTTCAAGATCATATTCCTGTAAAAGTAAGAGAAGACCTAGAACCAACTGACATTGAAATAAGGTGGTTGCAAATTCATTTGCCTTATCAAAAAGATATATTGATTGGTTGTTGCTACAGACCTCCTAGTGCAAATATTGGTTATATGGATAAAGTCAATAGTATGCTCGACCAGGTATATGACTTAAGCATGGAGGTGATCCTAACAGGTGACCTAAATGTAGATTGGCTACTACCACATTGTCCCTTAAAACAGAGGCTCATGAACATAGCCAATTCATGTAGTTTTAAACAGATGGTGAAGCAGCCAACTAGAATAAGCATTAACAAAAAAGGTATCACAACATCATCATGTATTGACCATATATATGTCAATAGAAAAGAATTATATTCGAAGGCCATTTCAGTTCCTGTAGGCTACAGTGACCACAACTTAGTGGCTATTGCAAGAAAGGGAAATGTACCAAAGGCTAAGCCAATAATCATTTTGACTAGGATCATGAAAAGGTTTTCTGAGGAGGCTTTCTTAAATGACATTTGTAAGACAGACTGGTCAAGTGTACTCAAGGAGGAGGAACCAGATGTAGCATTAAATGTATTTATGTCTAAGTTTGTGCCTGTGATAGATCAGCATGCGCCAGTGAAAAAGATGACCATAAGAACTTCTGGCGCACCTTGGATGGACGAAGAACTGAAACAACAGATGGCACTGAGGAATGAGGCAAAGGCAACAGCTAATAAGACGAGGAGTGTAACTGATAGAAGAAAATATTGTAAACTAAGAAACTATGTCACTAAACTCAATCTGAAGAAAAATAAAGTACACTTGACTTCACAGTTTAGAAAATGTAGCAGTGATGGGAAAAAACTATGGAAAACGTTGAATAGTTTGTTGGGGAATAAAACACCAACACAACCAACATTCATTGAGAATGATGGGACATTCATCACAAACCCAACAAAAATTGCCAATCACCTAAATAATTATTTTCATAACAAAGTGGCTAAACTAAGGAGAGAGCAATTATCAGGGGGGAGTCATGACTCCAACCTTATGATAGGGCAACTAATTAAGGAGCAATCTTGTAGCTTTCAGTTTGCCAAAGTGGAGGAGGATACAGTGAGCAAGTTAATTACTTCATGTTGCAAGGACCAGCAAGCAGGCATTGACAACGTAGCTGGTAAGTTTCTGAAAATGGCAGTGAGTTACATCTCCCAGCCCATTTGCCACATATTTAATGTTAGCTTAAAGAGTTGCATTTTTCCCCAAGCCTGGAAGGAAGCAAAAATTATACCACTACCTAAAGATAAAAAGAAAACTTTTACACCACTAAATAGCAGACCAATAAGTTTGCTTCCAGCACTTAGTAAAATATTTGAGAAAATAGTTTTTAATCAAATTCAGCATTATTTTTCTGAGAATAATTTATTAACAGAATTTCAACATGCCTACAGAAAAGGATTTTCAACATGTACAGCATTAACCCAAATGACAGATGACTGGCTGCAAGAAATCGATAACAAAAAAATCTGTGGTGCTGTCCTTCTAGATTTTACTGCAGCATTTGATGTCATTGATCATGGACTGTTACTTCAAAAGTTTGAGAGATATGGTTTTAAACAGTCAGCACTAAATTGGTTAAATAGCTATCTGACAAATAGATCCCAAAAGGTATATTTTAATGGTAGTTTCTCAAGCAGTGTGAATGTAGACTGTGGGGTGCCGCAAGGCAGTTGTTTGGGACCTTTGTTGTATTCTACACTCGCCTCCAAAAGAGTTGTCGCCCACCCATCTGTTTGGAATAACAGCTAATAACCTAACTTTCAATTAATCACTTGGCTTCAGAAGTCACTCATATGAAAGCTACAACCCTCCCGAATGAAAATGTATGCACAAAAATAAATTTCATGCACCAAAGACAGATTGACCCTTTATTGAACACAGACAGGGCAGATTTTCACAAGACAAAAGTTTTGTCACCTATGGAACATAATGTGAAAATGAGCAGATAAGTCACTTCAAAACACTTCAAATACGCAGATTGGGTGTCATACTTAATCACTGAATCACTCTCACCTCTCCAGAAAATCGACTTTGGCCTTAGGTGTATGTTTAGGGTCATTGTAATCATGGAAAGCAACACAATGAAAATCAATGGAGTTCAATGAGAGATGGTGACATATTCGCTATTCGTAGAGCAATACATGTTTAACTTCATGATTTAATCAATGACAAAAGCCCTCAAACACCTGCGGCATGCATGCAGCTCCTCATAAGAGCTGTATCTGTACCATGTTTCACTTTATGCACCATTTCTCTATTTTCATATTCTTCATCTCCAACACCATATAGTTCTGATGCTATCAGTTCTAAAATGGTTGATCTTGGGATCTTGATTTCAGAGTATGAGTCCCATTAGCCTTCATTTTTGTCAGAATTAGGCCTGACATACTCTTGGCTGGCTTTTTTGAGACAGGACAGTGGGAGAGACTTCTTTGGTGTTAAAGGTGAAGAATTTGGAAAAAATACATGGTGCCTAAAGTCAAACATGGGAGGGATACAGCTCTTATGTGGAGCTGCATGCATGCTGCTGGTGTGTGAGGGCTTTTATCATTGATTACATCATGAAGTTAAAAATGTATTGCTCTACGAATAGCAAATATGTCACCATCTCTCATTGAACTCCATTGATTTTCATTGTGTTGCTTTCCATGATTACAATGACCCTAAACATACACCTAAGGCCAAAGTTGATTTTCTGGAGAGGTGTGAGTGAACCAGTGATTAAGTATGACACCCGATCTGCGTGTTTGAAGTGTTTTGAAGTTACTTATCTGCTCATTTTCACATTATGTTCGATAGGCGACAAAACTTTTGTCTTGTCAAAATCTGCCCTGTCTGTGTTCATTAAAGGGTCAATCTTTCTTTGGTGCATGAAATTTATTTTTGTACATACATTTTCATTCGAGAGCGTTGTAGCTTTCATATGAGTGACTTCTGAAGCCAAGTGATTAATTGAAAGTCAGGTTATTAGCTGTTATTCCAAACAGATGGGTAGGCGACAACTCTTTTGGAGGCGAGTGTATTTTCACAAATGATTTACCTTCAGCGATACAAAATGCAAAAGTTGTAATGTATGCAGATGATACTTCTATTTATACATCTGCAAAAACATCAGCTGAACTGACACAAGTTTTGAACAGGGTGCTAGGAACAATAGAAAGATGGGTAAAACAAAACAAACTTGTTCTCAATATATCTAAAACCAAAAGTATTGTTTTTGGCTCTAGTCACTCATTGAGTCGTGACCCAGCACTTAATCTGTGCATTAACAAAGAACAAATTGAACAGGTAAAGGAAGTAAAGCTACTTGGAGTCATCATAGATAGCAGACTGTCCTGGTCTAAACAGATTGACCACATGGTTAAGAAAATGAGTAGTGGCTTGGCACTACTCAGGCATGGTGGCCAGTTTCTCACTCAAGAACTAAGGAAAAGGATTGTATGCTCTTTGGTTTTAGCACAGATGGAGTACTGTACTATTGTGTGGTCAAATGCCAACAAAGATCACCTTGCTAAACTTCAGCGAGTCCAAAACAAGGCAGCACGTCTTGTTCTTAAATGTTCCTACACAACAAATATCACTTACATGCATTCAGTTTTACAGTGGTTGAGAGTGGAGGAAAGGCTTCACGTCTCTTTACTAACATCAACTTGGGCAGTTTTACACAACAAAATGCCATTAAATCGCTATAATCTCCTCTGTAAAAGTTGTGATATTCATATAACACAAGGCATGCAGCAGCAGGGAGACTGAGCATCCCAAAGAGCAATACGAATGCATTTCTACGCACTGTTGAATATAGATCAATTAAAGCATGGAACAATTTGCCAACCAAATTAACTATATTGAATAGTAAAGTGGTTTTTAAAAAACAGGTGAAAAAACATCTGAGCCTATCATATATAAACTAGGTTAGTGCAGAGGTAGAGATGTTTGTCACAAGGTCTTAAACCATTATTATAGTAATTTATGTTTATGTTTATATTAAATGTTTTTTTTTTCTTTTTTTTCTGTCTTTCTTTTCAATGTATGGTGCTTAAATTAATGTACAGATTTGTGTAGAACATTTAACTGTGTGTGATTTTATTGTTGGACCCCAGGAAGAATAGCTGGGTTTGCGCCCAGCTAATGGGGATCCTAATAAACTAAACTAAACTAAACTTGCTGGAACTCTCCCGGGACTTGTGTTCAGCGCTGTGTGTGTGTGGTTGCTGTAGGCTGAGGTTTGACTGTTTCCAACCTACTGCATGTCCCCTCTGTGAAGATTTAAGGGTAGCCAGGTGATCCCCTGGCACACGGAGCCTGTCTTGCGCCGTATCCACCAGTGTTGAGAGGGTATCATCGAGGGTCATATCAATGTTCGCCGCTGTTTTGCCCTAGTGATTTTAGCATTCTGTTTGTTGTTTTTGTTTTATTTTGTCCATCCGCCATACTCTCTGTATTTTGTTTCTGTAGCCTAATTCATGCTCGCAGGGCAGGTCCCAGTAGTTGAGCGCTCTAGTGTAGTATTAGTAGCTTAGACGTGTGACGTGAATTCTCACCTGTGTAGTGAGTAACCATACTGATTGAATCATTTGCTTAGCGGGGGTAGCCATACTGATTGAATCACTTGCTTAGCTAGTACGCCTATGTGTGTGTGTGTGTGTGTGTGTACCGTGCGTGCTGTGTGCTACAACACAGGCCATTTGTTTCTGAACACGAGTGGTGGACCGCTCTATCCTTAAAGGGGCATTCCACCGGTGGAGACATGAATATGTTACTGAAAGTGGGTCATATTTATAGTAGAATAGTAACATACATTTCTAATTTGGTGCCTTCTTGGCCAAGAAAAGGCAGAAAATGACTTTTTAGTGCTTGTGGATTTGTGACAACAATCCCCATAATGCACTGCGATGCTTAAGTTCCACAGGCCACACCCAGTTATTTGGGACTCTATGCATCATCCCTCCCTCAGCTTGCAGGCAGTGTTGCCAGATTGGGCTGTTTCCCGCCCAATTGGGCTGCTTAGGATGGTCGTGTGCGGGCCTAAATGGCATTTAGCAGAAAAACCTGCCCAATTTTAGCCATAGAAATCAATAGAATTGGGCGGGATTTTGAGCTTCTAGGCTGGTTTTGAGCATTTTTTGGGCTGGAAATCATCAGCCTCATCTGGCAACCCTGCTTGCACTGCTTGCAGGTGCATCACAGTGGGACAGACATCACTGGAAAGGAGAAGCTGGAGCACACTGCAGCTTAGTTTTCAAGACTTTATTTTGTGCACACACGCGACCAACGTTTCTGTGTTGCTACACCTTCTTCAGAGTCAAATGATAGCAAGAGAGAGACACACATTTCAAGACTTGACATTCACAGGTGATCCTACTTGGTTTGGATAAATTGGTCTGATCTCATTGCAGGTAATTGACCCCACCCCCCAACACCAGGACAAGATTGTAGACAATTAGACAGCTTGCCAACTTCCCAAAACAAAATAAAAAAGTGAAAAAAAACAATACACAAAGAACATCGTCAATAAAACCACAGCTACAATTATTGCAAGACCACAGCCGCGATGCTGGAACAATTTGTTACAGAGAGCAAGACATATTGTGTTCCTCATTTATGCCCTGAGGCTCCACTGAATTTAGAGTATGAATCCAAAATGCCTTTCTACGAAGCCTCTCTGTCTAATTGTCTGCAATCTTGTCCTGGTGTTGGGGGGTGGGGTCAATTACCTGCAATGAGATGAGACCAATTTAGCCAAACCAAATGGGATCACCTGTGAATGTCTTGAAATGTGTGTCTCTCTCTTCTTGCTATCATTTGACTCTGAAGAAGGTGTAGCAACACCGAAACGTTGGTCGGGTGTGTGCAAAAAATAAAGTCTTGAAAACTAAGCTGCAGTGTGGTCCAGCTTCTCCTTTCCAGCTATGCCAGTGACTTACTGGCAGTGTTGCCAGATGAGGCTGATGATTTCCAGCCCCAAATGCTCAAAACCCGCCTGGAAGCACTAAATCCCGCCCAATTCTATTGATGTCGATGGGAAAGATTGGGCAAGTTTTCCTGTAAAATGCCATTTTTACCCGCATACGGCTATCCCAAGCAGCCCAATTGGGTGGGAAACAGCCCAATCTGGCAACACTGCTTACCGGAGCCTCAATGCCAGTGATTTCAAAAGCACTGGGACACTGATCTGTGATAGGTCTGTTAGAGCATTAGGTCCAACCCCCTATGGGCGGGGTTGAAAAGGTGGGAAAAAGGCTTGTAGTCTCAACAGAAATCCACCTCTCTTACACTTCCTATGTCGATGATGCAAAATGACCATTTTTACATCATTGACATAGGAAGTGTTAAGAGATGAATGCGGGTTTCTCCTATCTCAGGGGGAATTGAGAGATTTTTGCAAGACCATTCAAAAGTATGACTGGGTGTCTAGCAATGGAAAGCCTAATGCAAAATGGGTGGAGTGTCCCTTTAACTGACAGCCTGCCCTGTTAGCCTGACCCTGCCATCAATTAGGCCTATCGGTAGACTATTTGTCTGTATTTTATTTTATGTTGGCGTTGTGGATATTTAATGTGTTTTTGTATAAATAAAGAAATATCATTTTATTTTTGCAACAAGAAATCCACGTCTCTGTCCCAGTCTGTCAGAACCTGTGTTTGCCTTTGTCCACAAATATTTCTAGGGGCGGAATTCCCCTAGTGGCGTAGTCGTGTAATTGCAGGTATTCCAACTTGATCACTATTATTTTGGGTCATCCCCTAAAGGTCCACTTCGCTACATTCGCTTCCTGTTAGCTCCACCTTCTTAGCAGTGTGAACCTAGCGAAATTAAAACCACAGTGGGTTTACATACAGTGTTGAATCTCGCCCTCCAACCCGTGCCTGCAGTTCACCTAGGGAGTGCTGTCGAGTCAGCAGAGCTCATAAGGCTGGCGCTAATAACTGACAATTGTGCTCGCTGTCGGCTGAAACTTGACAATATTACTGTACGTTCTGAGAAACCAGTGTGGATTTCAATGAAATGTACAATAACCTGGGAGTTATGTCCTTCTGATTTCCTACAGCTTTGGCATTCATGAGTCAGGCTCCGCTAGCATCCTGCGTATCCGCTAGCATATTGTCGTTACGTCATATTGACAATAAAGACGTATTTTACAAAGATCCAGCGAGTTTAAACATTCAATCTAAGTGCTGTTTGAAAGTATAATCTATCCTGCCTTTTGGAAAAATAAAATGAAACGATGATACCAATTCTCTCCCAAAGCAATGGCAGCATCGTGGTTGAGCTCCATGGGACCCCATTCATTTTAACAGCCTCTGCGCTCCTTGGCGCTGCTATGCGCTGTCTGGATGGCGCCACTTAGTGGACAGTACCACCCGGAAAAAGTCGCGAGATTCCTCTCGTACTACCCATAAACACTCTCTGTTAGAATGTTCAAACCGGACATGGAAAGGTGCTATCGAAAACGGCTAAATGTTAGTATTTTCTTCAAAACAAAGGCACCGAGACGGACGCAGACCAACAGCGGTTTCTACGATCATTAACAAATATTAATATCACGACAGCGCGCGGAACGTCAAACACGTAACATTTTTGCATAATACATATATCTGAACGTCAAACTCGTAACTCTTCTGCATACTAAGCATATATCTCTCGATAATGGCAAATGTGTGTGTCTCACCTTACATTTTATTGGGGTGCCAGCCAGTAGGCCTATGAAACATAGTCGATAAAGCTTAGGCTACCACGGCAGTTTCGAAGTAAAAACAGAATGCTACTTGCCTGTCTGACTGTCTGACTGTCAAATGCAGTTCTGCAGCTTAAATATAATGCCAATAGCCCTAAGTGTCTTTTTCTTGTTTTTCGCAGCACAGTCACAATAATTTAGGGCTGTTTTTTAACAAAGGGCCCAGCCATAGGCCTACTTTATTGAATATTTTAATTACAGCCTTAATAATTACAGAATTTAATACATATTACCAAAGCTGAATTTCTTGTAGATATAGACCCTATAAAACTGGGCCCATTTTAGTCCTTACTGAGGACTATGTCATGATGTCATGATGTAGTCATGGAATACATTTTGACTGTGAAAACACTGGTTTTAATATGATTTATGATTTAGAAACCATAGGTGCCCATATGTGACTTGGTCCATACCTTTAAAAGTGAGCATCTTTAGATGAACACTAATTAGTCATGGGTGAGCGGTTAGGGCGTCAGACTTGCATCCCAGAGGTTGCCGGTTCGACTCCCGACCTGCCAGGTTGGTGGGGGGAGTAATCAACCAGTGCTCTCGCCCATCCTCCTCCATGACTGAGGTACCCTGAGCATGGTACTGTCCCACCGCACTGCTCCCCATGGGGCGCCACTGAGGGCTGCCCCCTTGCACGGGTGAGGCATAAATGCAATCTCGTTGTGTGCAGTGTGCAGTATTCACTTGTGTGCTGTGGAGTGCTGTGTCACAATGACAATGGGAGTTGGAGTTTCCCAATGGGCTTTCACTTTCACTTTAATTATGCAGGCCCTTCGCCTTACGCTTAAAATGAGGGCAAATAAGATGTTTAAATAGCTAAAATAAGAAAATGACTTCTTGTACATCCTTATCAAAGCATGCATTGTAATCCTCACACCATAAGCTTTCAAATGATATATGATTTAGACAACTTTTTTCACCTTTGGGGTGATGAGGGGCCAATTTGTGCGAACTGGGCCATTCTCCATAGCTTATGCTTAAAATGACAGCACGTGTGATGTTTAAATAGTCAAAATAAGAACATTACTTCTTGTACATCTTTATCAAAGCATGCATTGTACTCCTCACACCATGAGCTATCAAATGATGTATGATTTAGACAACATCATTCGCCTTTGGGGTGATGGGGGCCTCATCTGTGCAAACCGGGCTATTTGGCATGTGCTTAAAATGACAGCACGTGTGATGTTTAAATAGTCAAAATAAGAAAATGACTTCTTGTACATCCTTATCAAAGCATGCATTGTAACCCTCACACCATAAGCTTTCAAATAATGTATGATTTACACAACATCATTCGCCTTTGGGGCAATGGGGGCTGGATCTGTGGAAACCGGGTTATTCGGCAAACACTTAAAATGACAGCACGTGTGATGTTTAAATAGTCAAAATAAGAAAATGACTTCTTGTACATCCTTATCAAAGCATGCATTGTAGTCCTCACACCATAAGCTTTCAAATAATGTATGATTTAGTCAACTTTCTTCGCCTTTGGGGTGATGGGGGCCTGATCTGTGCAAACCGGGTTATTCGGCATGTGCTTAAAATGACAGCACGTGTGATGTTTAAATAGTCAAAATAAGAAAAGGAGCTCTTGTACATCCTTATCAAAGCATGCATTGTAACCCTCACACCATGAGCTTTCAAATGATGTATGATTTACACAACTTCATTCGCCTTTGGGGCAATGGGGGCCGGATCTGTGGAAACCGGGTTATTCGGCAAACACTTAAAATGACAGCACCTGTGATATTTAAGAGTCAAAATAAGAAAATGACTTCTTGTACATCCTTATCAAAGCATGCATTGTAATCCTCACACCATAAGCTTTCAAATGATATATGATTTAGACAACTTTCTTCGCCTTTGGGGTGATGAGGGGCCAATTTGTGCGAACCGGGCCATTCTCCATAGCTTATGCTTAAAATGACAGCACGTGTGATGTTTAAATAGTCAAAGTAAGAAAATGACTTCTTGTACATCCTTATCAAAGCATGAATTGTACTCCTCACACCATAAGCTTTAAAATGATATATGATTTACACAACATCATTCGCATTTAGGGTGATGCGGGCCTGATCTTTGCAAACCGGGTTATTCAGCATACACTTAAAATGACAGCACGTGTGATATTTTAAATAGTTAAAATAAGAAAATGTATTCTTGTACATCCTTATCAAAGCATGCATTTTAATCCTCACACCATAAACTTTCAAATGATGTATGATCTACACAACATCGTTCGCCTTTGGGGTGGTGGGTGCCCGACATATGCTAACCGGGCCATTCCCAATACGCTTAAAATTGAGGCACGTGTCATGTTTAATTAACTAAAACAAGAAAATGAGTTCTTGTACATCCTTATCAAAGCATGCATTTTAATCCTCACTATATAAGCTTTAAAATGATATATGATTTAGGCACCATCTTTTGCCTCTGTGGTGACGGGAGTCCAATCTGTGCTAACCGGGCCGTTCGTCATACTCAAAAGCAGAGAATGTGATACTAATGCACACACCATCTTTCGCCTTTGGGGTGAAGGGGGCATGATCTGTGCTAACTGGGCCATTCGCATTCTTGATTTTTAAGCATTGATGAGATGGAGGTGGAGTTGGGGGAACAGCAGCCTCCACAGAGGAGAACCGTGCCGATAAGTGCGCAGGTGTGGGGTTTTTTTTATGCCATGGATGTCAAACTCAGGCCCGGGGAACCAAATCTGGCTCACGGAGCCATTTTATTCAGGCCCGCAAGATCATTTCTACATTTTATTTCAGTTGGACCACATACACCATTGATGTATAACACTTCAAGACTTTAAAATGAAATTTGGTGTCTCACTCACAGGGGTATGAGTGGGCTCAGTGTGTCCAAAGTGTTCCCACACAGTTTGTCCCCCTCGGGGCCACGAACCTGCCACCTTGTCAAGGCATCGGGTTCGGCAAAGGGAGGCACACTACGAGACTCCTGAGCTAAAGGGCCGGTCTGATAGCACAACGCTACCGCACTGTATTGAGGCTTCGGGAGATTTACGAACGTTCCACGCCACACTTTGCTAGTTGGCCTCCGTTACACTCTCCCCTCCTAAACCTCATTCCCATCCGGGTCACAGCACCACTGTGACCGAGGTGTCCCCACGCAGTTCATCCCCTTCTGGGACGCGAACCTGCCACCTCATCATCTACATTGGTTGGGCAATGGGAGTCACAGTAAGAGCGTGCTGAGCTAAAGGGCCAGTCTGATAGCCCAACGCACTGTATTGAGGCTGCTGGGGGGAAGTACACTTACTGACGTTCCACGCCACACTTTGCTAGTTGGCCTCCGTTACACATGCATGCACAATTTCAGCCCATTTTTTGAATAAATATTGAGTTCGGCCCACGGCTTGCCTTTGAGTACACCCTGCTTTAAAGCAGTCTAGTCACCTATAATGACCTCTTTCTGTGTGTCCTTCTGTGGTGTCAAGATGTCCACTCCAGCATTTAATCCTCACACCATGAACTTTCAATTTATATATAATTTAAACACCATCTTTCGCCCAATCTGTGCCAGGCTATTGGTCATAAACTGAAAACGAGAGCATGTGTGATAAAAAAGGCCTGGTATTTGCTAAAAAAAAAAAAAATCTTTATGTACATATTCATTAAAGCATCATTTTAATCCTCACACTATAAACTTTCAAATTAGGCTATGATCGTTTCTGTGGATCATGCACCATGCCTACCATTCCTCATTTACATAGGCCCTAGTCCAAGTGCTAACTGTGACATTAATGCAAAAACAGGTGTATATCCTACTGCTGGCTATTGTTTTTTCTTAACTCTCACATTACATTCAGTAATAGTAAAAATAAATGTCTATTGTGGGGGCCTTAACTCTTTTGAAATATTTTGCTTTGTGTGTGTATATGTGTAACATGTAAACTAAGTGTTCACTCTTTGTTGAGTCTTGTTGACTCTATAAAAAAAAGTACGAGGACTAATTAATTAGGGCAGTATTCAGGCCAGCAGAACAAATGGAAAGCCTATCATCTACCCTAGTAACAGAGAACGTAAAGAGAACGTTTGACTTTTGGTTCTCTAAAGGTTGGGATTATTACCATACCAAAATTTACCACTTAGAAACGTTCCCTTTGGTTACAGTAAAAACCAAGCAGGCATTGGTTCCGGTTCGGTTCTGGATACGTTTCGGATACGTCATTTTTGGTTCTGTTTTGGTTCTCACTGGGTTGCCAGGAAAGTTTAATTTAAGTTCCCAGAACGATATATGTGTGGTTCCCATTCCATTCCCTTGCCGTTCTCTCACCGTACCTTTATTGCTTTTCATGTTTGTTCCCTCATCGTTCCCATATGGTTCCCATAACCTTGATGGATACATTATAGGTCTGGTCACGTCTGGTTCCCTAGACGTGCTCCTGATGTTCCCCCAACTTTGTTTATACTGTGTTGTTCAGAGCATAAGCAATGATGACTGTCCACCCGATTAAATCATATACGTCTACATATTAGTAACAGTATTTCCTCTAGATTTAATCATGTACACAATCTATTTTGTTTTATTCCATTTCATTCATTTAACTCAACTTCGTTGGGTTGATCTAAGGTTTGGCTGTGCACACAACATCACACAAAAGATGTGGTGAGTCAAAGAAATAACTTGAGAACTTGTTACACCTTTGCCGGTAACAAGCAGGCCCTTCAAAACCAATCTGTCCATCAGCGCCTGGCCAAACCTAATTACTTAGGGCTGGTATATCATGATTCAATTGCTTGCACCTGAAAAACTCCTAATCAATCTGGTCACATGGTACTCTTGAGCCTGTATATAAACCTGGACTGTCAGAGTGCTTTAGTTATTTGCCTGCCTGCCTGCTGGCTGGTCAGCATGGCACAGCATAGCGCTTGTTTAACTGCTTTGCAAGCAAGCTAATAGCGCTTTTGGCTTATGGCATTTGTTAGCTACATCTTGTGCCTTGCTTTGTGAGCTAGTCAGTAACAGCACATGTTACATTGCTTGCTCCATTATGCACTTGATGTAGATGGTATGGTTATCTTTAAACTTCATTAAGGAAAACATTTGGTATTAACCCCACTAGATTGTGTTCATACATGTTCAGCTGATATTTCTCTCACATTGTGGTACAGTATGGCATACACTGATATTTGTAGTAGACATCATACATATTTTCAGCAACTTCAAACATAATTTTAAGACAGCAGTGTGCCAAACTGATGCCAGGCGCAGGGTGTTTCAGTGATGGTGGAGGATGCGAGGTACTTAAGTACCATGATCAGGGTACCTCAACTATGGTGAGAGATAGTGGGGCAGGACCAAAACACATTCACAATAATAAACAAGGTTGGGGGAACATCAGGAGCATGTCTAAGGAACCAAATATGCAACCAACAAGGTTAAGGGAACCATATGGGAACGGCAAGGGAACAAACATGACATGAACAGGAATAAAGTGACGGTGAGAGAACAATAAGGGAACAGAATGGGAACTACAGATATAACATTCTAGGAACGAAAATTAAACTTTCCTGCCAACCAAGTGAGAACGGAAAAATAACCAAACATGACTCTCTGGGGACGTACCCAGAACTAAACTGGAACCAAGGGCTTGTGTTCCAGGAACCTTCGTAGAACTAAAAATTGTTAGTAGGGTAGCCCAGTGTTTCTCAACCGGGGTGCCAGGGCACCCTGGGGTGCCGCGGAAACGTGGCTGATAAATAAATTACGTCATATAATACATATTTGTCTAAATTTATAGATTAATGTTTAGTCAGTGGAATCTTTCATCTGCCATTTACACACAATAAAGTAAACTTAGGTCACCCCAGTAAGTTGCAACTTCGAACGTAGTTTGTGTGACATCTCCAAATGTGTTACTTTTCCAAGCTTGTGTGATAGGGGAGACTGGGGTAAAGTGAGCCACCCCCTTTTTCTCGAAAAAGGTGAATACATTTTAACATGTCACCACATTCTAAGGTGGTGGAAATCCTTTTCTAACACCTGTGAAAAAGGGAAGCATGTACCAAATTTGGCAAGAGAGATATTTGTGAAAATGTGTTTTTTTGCTCTTTAAGTGAATTCCATGTATATTCAAAACATGGATGATTTAGAGAAAACAAAAATAGAACAATTTCTGGTCTCATCATGTCTGAAATGTTACGTAATAAGCTACTATATGAGTGATATTTTAAGTCTTTTTGCACTTTTATGATAATTTTATGAGCATTTATTTACATAATTTTGGCATGGGGTAAGGTGAGCCTTTTGAGATGGGGTAAGATGAGCCGCTTATCCTAATGGGATTTATAATGGTTGAAAAACATGTTATGATATTTCAGCATAATCAGACAATTTCTTTCATATTAGACCCAAGTGAGTTGAGATTAATGACTTTATGCATGTTTAAGCCAATTCAAACAATAATATTAACTTTTTTTCTACATTGCACTCTGCATTGTTCACCATTGTATTCAAACAAAGCTGTAAGGGCCCACAATATGTATTTTTTGGCATAGTTCTGTTGCATTAGTTGTTTTATTTCATAGATTCATTAGTTACATTTGTTATAATAAATAAAAGTTGTTTAGCTGAGATTTTTGCCTGGGCTCAATTTACCCCAAGCAGTGGCTCACCTTACCCCATGCATGGGGTAAGATGAGCCACCTGAAAAAATATTTTTAAAAGGCAATATCATTTTAACCATGACAGTTTATCAATTAGTTTTTGCTCTAATAGTATCAGGACACTTTGAAATTTGGTATGATGTAAAAATTTTAACCAAATACGCCTTCATCGCTTAGCTGTGATGAAAAATGCAAAAAGTGGCTCATTTTACCCCAGTCTCCCCTATCGGATGCGATGCCATGTTACGGCTTGTTGGTTTGGGGTGCCTTGACATTTTTCATGAATTGAAAGGGTGCCTCGCCTAAAAAAAGGTTGAGAAACACTGATCTAGCCTATCTCCTTCTAAATTTCCCTAGACCTAAAATAAGTGAGATTATGATGCTTCGTAGGCCTACATAAAGTTACTGAAATATGATATTGTATTTTTATATTACAACATCGCCCGTTTACTTTCTTACCACTTAAGAAAAAGAGACGGTAGTGATGGTGTTTTCCCTCACTGGAGTGGTGACGGACGGCTGATGAGTCGAGACTGACATTGCACCTGTCCATTTCTCATTCATAATTCATAACTGCCATCTATTTAAACATTCCCCGTCTTAAAACATGACCTCATATGAAAGTTGTGATTCTACTTCGACATGCATGCCGTCAGTTTTTCGTTTTCATTGCGTTTTTATTGAGTTTAAGGGCAGAGTTGAAGTTAATTTTATTTTGACTTAATTTTCGGTCCGTTTCCGCCTGAGCGAACGTTCTATTTTCGCTGGGAGACTCGCTAATTTCGTTAGGTTCGGAGCTCACCTTCTTTGCTATGAAGACCTAACCCATTCTACAACATTCATCATAGAGACATATGACAAAAATAAATCAGACGTTGTGATTGGATAAGCAATGTGCGTGTACACATCTATGGGGGAAACTACACACACCTCGACTATTTTACAGTGTTGCCAGATTGGGCAGTTGCCAACTGAGCTGCTCGGCATGGCTGTGGATGGAAGTTAGCGCTTCCATGCGGTTTCTGACCACCGTTTGGGATGCAAATGGTCTGACAATCCTGGCAACACTGCAGCCTAGCTACTTACATGAGGTGCATGCATTGCACATTGACATAGGAAGGGGCTGTGTGATTGAACGTTATTGCAGAAATGTGGGCATGGGCAACCACTTTGCTGTATTCTTGAAAGGACTTCAGATTCTTGAGTTTAGTTATAAGGTAGGCCTAAGGCATGGACGTAGGCCTAAGGTGTTATTTCGAGTTTTGAAACGACAAACAGCGGTCAAATCAGGGATGGAGGAAAACAGGGGGAAACTCCTCTCGCATCGCTTGAGGATGTTGCAACAGATTAAGGTAAACTATAGTCACAGGCCACTGGACAACTATGGTACATGTATAAATATGCCTACACCTAATTTTCTGTTTTTGAAAACACTCAAGTTGTTGATTGGCGCTCCCCCTCTTACTTTCGCTTTTGAAATACATTCTGCGGAGTAACTAGCTAAGGTCGTCTAGGCAGGATGTCTAAAAATGTGCTTATTTAAGGTCCTGAAGGCAAATCATGTTCATTTTCGGCATACAACTCATTTAGGGGTAGGCCTATTCGGGTGCTGAATCCAAATCCGTATGCCGGTGTGACAGCTTATTGTGACATGCACAGGAATTCGGGAGGGGGTTAGATCATTTAGCTAATTTCCACCAAGCAGTACGGTACAGTACGGTTCAGTATCTGCCAGTTTGGTACGGAATGCTTTTTGGTGCGGTTCGGTACAGTTGTGTCTCCACTCTCCACCGAAAAAGGGATGATCAGCGAGAGGCGCGTGACAGCCAGCGCTCGGCTGGCACATCGAACACAGACAGCGAGCGGACGGTTAAGTTTTGTTGAGTAGCCTAGAGTAGAGTAGAGTAGAGTAACATTTATTGATCCCGAAGGAAATTTCAGGTGTCTAGTAGCATACATACAAAAACAAATAAATAGATTATTTCACATTAAACATTCAGATATAAAAAAGTCTCTCATTGCAATAGTAGTGATTGTTGAAGGAGGGGTGGGAGGGGGATGGGGGGGGGGGGGGGTTATGCGGTCCAGTCACCAATAGCAATCTCTTTCATTGTGTTGTTCTGAGTTGTAGAGTTAAATAGCTGGATGGCCCTGGGGACAAAGGACTTACGCAGCCTGTCAATCTTGCAGGGAATGGCGAGGAATCTGTGGCTGAACAGACTTCGCTGGTTGGCAAAGACTGAGTGCAAGGGGTGATGGTCATTGTCCATTATAGAGTCCAATCTGCCCAATGTCCTCTTTTCAGCTGTGGTACTAAGAGCCTCCAGTTCTGTACCAACAACAGAGCCTGCTTTCCTCACTAGCTTGTCCAGACGTCCAGCATCCCTCCTCCTAATGCTCCCGCCCCAGCATGCCACAGCATAAGAAAGTACACTAGCCATGACAGACTGGTAAAACATCTGGAGGAGTCTGTTGCAGACGTTAAATTATTTTAGCTTCCTCAGAAAGTAAAGCCTGCTCTGTCCTTTCTTGTAGACTGCATGTGAATTAACTGACCAGTCCAGTTTACTATCCAGATGTACCCCCAGGTATTTGTAGGTGCAGACTGTCTCCACTGTCTCCCCCTCAATAGAGACAGGCACGAGGGGTGACAGCAATGGAGGCTTTTTTTGTTTTCATATTAGTGTTACACACTTGGCTGCTTATTACACCAAACTTGACGTAACCTCTGGTAGATTCACAGTAAAATCCCTTTTTTTCTGCGCTGCTCCAGCTGCTGTGGAGTTGCGTGTGAGTTGCTAGGCAACCAGTCTGTTGCTTCCCTGCTTTCCGAGACGAGGCCAAATGTGGATCATGCTTTAATTTCACCATCACAAACTTGAAAAGCCATGAAAAAGACGCGGAAGGTAGTTTAGTTGTGCAACAGTTAAAGTAATTGGTGAAAAGTGCAACACTGCGCTGAATTCACGGGGGTTGGCTCTTGGCTGAAGTTGCGTAAAAGTTATTGCATATCGCAAAATAAATCAAAATTCCTGGAGGGCCATTTCTTTTTTTTTTTTTTTTAATCCACCCAACTTCCATTGGATTGCATCTTCCCTGTTGAGAGTTGTAGGCGACTCTTCCCTCATTATCCTCCAAACCAGATGTTTGTTTTCTCCATTTTAAAATTAATAATCAAGAGAAAGGCAGATAGCCTATGCAGGTCTATATCAGCCTGTCAGTTATGTCCGTTGCTATTTTATATTTAGGGACAAACGCAGATAATTGTCGAACCGTACCATAAACTGGTACCCCTCCTGAAGGGTAGACTACCATTTTCCAGTAGGCCGTTTGGTACCCTTTATTGGGTACGGTTCGGGAAGTTTTGTAATGGAAACGCACTTAGCGAACCGAAATGCACCATACCGTAGGCACCTGTGTGAAGTTGGCACCCCCATATGTTGAAAATCTGATTAAAAGCATTTTGGTTCGATTGTGCATCGTTTGTGCACGACTGTGCAGGCAAAATGAGCGTTTGTGCACAAACTATTGGAGGTTAATGGGGTGCTGAGTGACCTAAGTAGGGATGGGCATAATTAACCGATTAACCGATGATTGATCATTAAACATTTAGTCGAAGAAATTAATTTTCACAGACGAACCGTTAAACAAAAAAAAACAAAAAAACTTCAATGTAGGTTGTTCTGCCTTCCATTTAGTTCCATGCCTGAGTTTAGTTTCTCTCACGTAAATCCTATGGTGAATACCGCCACCTAGTGGACTTTCTCGCGGTACTGCGCCTTAAGCGCAACTCTACTTCCTGGTTAGTTGCAGCCAGTTTTTTCAAGTGTTTTCTGCCGTAAAGCCACCGGACTTCATCTCTCCCGCAATTAATATCTTTTCACACTTGAGCCTTGGACAATATAAGTCTGTAAGTGATAATTTTGTGTTGGATATTGTTTGTAACGAAATTGCATTGCTATTTTGAGGTACATTTCGATCTATTTGGCTCTAGAAATGATGTTTACTTTGCCTGGAAATGTTGGCTAATCTCATTCTACTTTCGGTTAGAACATGACAAAGTGTACTGCAATTACAATTACAAATACAGTTAATCGACAACGTCCATGATGTATCACTTGAACACCGCGCATCCAAGCCTTGTAAAAGACGGCGGTGATTCCACTCAACATAGCCTCGCCTCGATGTCTGCACCGTTATGTGCCTTCGTTGTTGGCTCACAACTTGAAGCCTCCCTCGTTTGCGCATTTCAGGTTTAACTTTTCTTGTTAATCACTTGACACTTGTGTTGTTAATAAAAACAAATCCTCAAAGAAAAACATGATGTTTTTGATGTATTTTTGTTATACAAGAGTATAGGGCATGGTGGGCCTAAATGTGTGCTGTTTTTAATATAAAAATGTTAATGGTTAACCGATTATTAATCATTAATTCTCCCGACGATCGACGAAGAAATTTTCACCGTATGCCCATCCCTAGACCTAAGGTCACCAACCTCTTAAAATGTAAATATCTTAAAGAGGGTTTGTGCACAAACGCTCATTTTGCCTGCACAATCGTGCACAAACGATGCACAATCGAACCAAAATGCTTTTAATCAGATTTTCAACATATGGGGTGCCAACTTCACACCAGTGACGTGCGGTATGGCTGGTGAGGCACTGACTTTTCCAATATCAGATTTTCAAATATATAATAGCCTACTACAGCTACAGTATAAGTACATTTTAGTAAATTTACCAAATAGGCCTACCGATAAGTTTCATATGTCATAGCTTTCTTAACATAAGGTAGGCCTACAAAATAAAACATGCTGCATGTCCGTAGAGAAAATGCTATTAGATCTCTCACTCACACTCACACTCACACACACACACACACACAGGATTCAAACAGTGGTCTCACATAAACCACACAGCAGCAATGTGGACAAACAGAAGCATCACGGCAGAGAGAGCTGGAGAGCATAACAAAGGAGAGGAGAGTTGTGGAGAGGAGAGAAGAGGAGAGGAGAGAAGAGGAGAGGAGAGGAGGAGAGGAGAGGAGGAGAGAAGAGGAGAGAGGAGGAGAGGATAGAGGAGGAGAGGAGAGGAGGAGAAGAGAGGGGAGGAGAGGAGAGGAGAGGAGAAGAGAGAAGAGGAGAGGAGAAGAGAGGAGATGGGAAAAGAGAAGAGAAGAGAAGAGAAGAGAAGAGAAGAGAGGAGAGGAGAGGAGATGGGAAAAGAGAGGAGAGGAGGAGGGGAGAGTAGTGAAGAGTGTAAGCTCCTTCACAGCCCACTGCTCTCACACACACAGGATTCAAACAGTGGTCTCACATAAACCACATCACGGCGGATGCTCAATGAAAGACACACACACACACACAGGATTCAAAACATGGTGTCATATAGACCGCTGAGCATCACGGCGAACAAACTGGTGTGAGAGCTTTTGTGATAAGCACCGGATTCTCGTGCAAATGTAGGCCTACATCTACTTGTACGAGGCTACGGCAAACGATGTGGGACAAAGGTGTGGCAGGAAGCGAATGTCAACATTTAAACAGAGATTACTAAACAAGCTTCGATATGGTCACCAAATATTTTGGGACTGTCATTTATGTTATGCCTACACTTTGGAATTAGATCAGTCTTGTAGTTACACGGGTATATTTGATTTACCTCAACGGTACTGTGGCGGAATTCATTTCCACCCTGGTCTCCGAGACTTATTGTTTCCAATGCCCCATTAGCACACTGCACCCACAAACACACATACACCTAATTGAGGCCACTTCTCTACCTGAAGATGAGACGCACCTGCAGCGAGATCTGATTGAGGGGTGTGGCCGTAAGATGGCACCGCTTGTAAGATGCTAGTTTTAAGCAGTCTCGTGTGTGGAGGACACGAGGACAGAGAGAGAGAGAGAAGCACAGAGAAGCACCAGAGCGAAGCCACCAACTTACAGCGTATGAGTACTAGCAAAAAACTACCCAATTGCCACAAAGGAAGTACACACTGGGGAAGACTCCGAAAGCGACTTGAACGCCAAAGAGAAGTCGTTGGCCGGGTCTGTTGTAGCCCAAAGGCTCCCGGACAGACACATATTCGCCACTCCAGCAAACCCGTGAGTCCGAATCATTTCCTTGTGTTGGAGTAAACGCGCTCTGAGTAACTCACCCACGCTGCAGTGGACCCCCGCTCTGCTTCACCTACAATCACACACACATGCACACACGCACATACCTCCTCCTCGCTCTGCTTCTCCTCCACATGCACATACCCCCTCCCGCCGCTGCGCGCTCTGCTAGGGGCTTCAACTCAACCACACACACGCTGCGCGCTCTGCTAGGAGCTTCACCTACAACCACACACAAATGCAAACACGCACATAACGCACTCCCCTACATCCAAACACTGATATCCTTTTCTTTTCTCCTTCACACCCACACTGACAACTTTTGTTTGAGTTTCTGGGGTTTGTCTCGCTGACGAGCGAGTTGTTGTAGGCCTATTGTTGTAACTGGCTCGGCTGGTGGTGTTTTTTGTTAAGCGTCTATTTTTTGGTTGATGTGGTAAAGATAAAGACGTGTGGCTTAATACCTTGATTTATTGTCCTTGGTTTGTTGTTCGTTTTTGTCTTATAATTTTACTTGCTGACGGAAGCTTATCATTTAATGACAGGATTTAAAGGCCTGTCTGGCGCCTGAACTTTGGCTTATTCAGTGCCCGCCCGTAAGCGCCGCTACAGTACCCTGTACTCAACTTTACAAACAGTTACAGGGCACATGAGAATCCTGTTCAGATCACAAAAGCTACCACCACACCAGACAGAATCACGGCGGATTCTCTCTCTCCCCACGGGTCTCACAAACACAGGCTTCACACACATAGGAAACACTGATCTTACCTTTAACTCGTACATCAGGTCCATGCGCCGCTCTTTTCCTTCACTTTGGCGTTGCGCATGCTAACGTTACTTAAGCCGGTGCTGTTCATCCAAAGCCACATCTTATTCGAGACGCCCCAAACGTCCAAAGCAATTTGGCATTGAATATGAATATGAGTAGCCGCGAGGATTTGTGTTTCGTGAGGCTCCTTAGTCCTTAGTAAATTGTTAAGTCGTAAAATCCCATGCGAATGGTCTTCCACACATTCTCGCCGGTTGCAAACAAGACACAGGGGAAACAAAAAATAGTTTCTGTTGTACCACTCACTTTGAAATGATCGGGTAGTTATAATCTTCTGACCGGTCACCTGCAGTAGCAAACCCTTCAGCTCTGTCGGTCCTCCACTCTTAATCACATATTTTCCCCTTGGAAATCCAACTTTGAGAATGCTATTAGTTTCGTTATGAAATCCACTTGTAGCAGTCAAAGTGAACAAGGTAGCCAACAACACCGACTGACTGTATTGTGAACTTCAGATTCGCTATGACGTAACTCAGTGTTTCTCAACAGGGGTGCCGCACGCCCCCCTCAAGGATGCCGCGGAAATGTAGCTGACAGTAAAATTGACCTAAATAAATGATGTAATATGATATGTATTTGTCTATCTAAATTAAGAAATGAATGCTTAGTCAGTGGAATCTTTCATCCACCATTTACGGACAATAAAGTCAATTTAGGTGTCCCCAGTACGGCCTACACATAGCCTCTCTGAGATAAAGCTGCAACTTTGAACGTGTGTTACTTTTCTAAGCTTGTGTGGTATCGGATGTGATACCATGTTACGGCTCGTTGGTTAGGGGTACCTTGAGATTTTTCATGAATTGAAAGGGTGCCTCGCCTAAAAACAGGTTGAGAAACACTGACGTAACTGTCCAGCAAGACTCTCAACGCCAGAAGGAGTCTGCGGCCAGGCTACTGCTCGCCTCACTACCAGGGCTGTAGTGGTCAAATTAGAGGTGGGTAAACTATGCATTTTTTGATCAGACAGACCGTGACGTGACGCGACGCGACGCGACGCAACGCGACACAGCACAAAGCGACGCAAAGCAACACTCCAAGGCCTTTCACTTTTTTTTGCAGATTTTGCATCCAAGATGTTCACCATTGACAATAAGCCTAGGGTTATCTTTTTTAAACCGTATGTGTTGTTTTTCTGTCCAGATATTGGGATGGCATCTGCTCTCTCTTTCTCCTCTCCCTGTGTCTTCAGTCTCAGATTCTGCATCTCCCTCTACTTCAGACTCCCCACTCTCCATCTCTCCTGTCCCTGTTTCTTCTCTTACTCCTCTCGCACTACCTGTTTCTTCATCTTCTATTTCCTCTTTCTCTGTTTTCTCATTCTCTGTTGGTCCTCTTTCATTTCCTCCTCTTTCCTCTTCTATCTCTATCTGATCTCCTGGTGTTTCTCATCTCCCTGTGATCTCTGCCTCATTGTAGGCCTACCGTCACTGCCTGAAAAAAAATTGAATTTAAGAGTTGTGGGGCTGAGAACACCAGTTTGCCAATTACACTGACAACATAAGCTAAAGGACCACTCATGTAGGCTATAACTACCTATGTCAGCATAAATAGCCTATACAGCATGTGTTTTGTTATATTGTTTTATATTTAGAAAATATAAGATTGCTATTTTTGTTTTACACGTGCCAATTCAATGGCTGTTTAAAAAAAATCATATATAAGCCATCATATAAATCGTATTTTTGCGGTATTTAGAATGACAATTGACCTTTTATTTGATTTGCTATTCTCATTTCACCTTGAAGCACGAGAACGTCTCGTGTTGTAAAATTATTGTTGTAAAATTACACTGGTGGCATTGCTAGCTTTCGTGATGTAGAATGACTAGCGGTGGGTGACGAGTGCAATACAAGGATAGCATGACTACGCATTAGGTAATCTGAAAGCTCGTTCTGTCATTGCCATAATTCGTCAAGTCAAACTTATTTATAAAGCACATTTAACGACTCATGTAAATTGATCTCTGTCAGTCTTACTTTGTACTTGAGGCATTTTGCTGGCATCTGAGGAAGTGGATACTGGCCTCTTCAAATATCTCCTAATAGCCATGATGATTAACTTTGAACAGGTAGGCAGGCAGGCAACTACACAACGTGTAGCGTTTACATATTCCCTGGATCCTGATTGGTGTCGCCGCCGCAGCCGAAAGGCACTGATTGGAAGGTCACATACCCGAATACAGAGCAGATGAAAATGATTCCTACTAAAGCGTTGTATGTTCAACAATATTTTTTAAATGACACCAAATTTATTTTGGATTATTCCAACGGCAGATCACAAGGCGCAGGGAACTTTGACGTGCGTAATTGCCATTAAGAGCTGCGCAAACGCTATTTAGAGGTAGGTAAACGCTATTATAGGTGGGTAAACGCTATTTCCTAAATTCCAGAGGTGCGTAAACGGCGTTTACGTGCGTTTACCCTCCACTACAGCCCTGCTCACTACTGTATCTTTCAGTGGGCGTTATACCAAAGCGTTCAGAGTAAAGAAATGATAATCACCCGTAGAAAATAGTAGAACATTATCAGGAATTGAGGGCACACCATACATACTTCTATTAAGTGTATAAAAACGTTTAATACAATATTACCAGGTTGCATTCACAGAACGAGCAAAATGGCGCATGCGCTCAAGCTTGTTAACGAGGGATTGCGCAATCCGGGGTGAGGCCAGTTCAGAGTTGCCCCAAATTCAGCGTATTCGGAGCAATTTGACATGAAATGGGCAAATATTATGATTTTGGCCAGGGAAATGATTGAAAATGAGTGAAACTGTTTAAATACTGCTCAAATGGTAGTTATGGTGCAGATGCTCGAAAACAATAGCTGTTATTGTTACTATTATTCACATTTACTGCAGCTCATCATTCTCAGGTGTGGCTGGTGAGGCCGTGCCTCCCCTGCCGTATTGGAGTGCACGTGCCTGCTTCACACACACACCGTAGGCCTACTGTACAGATGGTGTAACTTCAATCTGCTCACAACATTACCGTGCCGTGACAGCGTACCGTGATCATTACACCCTGTGGCCATTCGGAATGCGGGGGGCAGTATAGCACCGCTTTTGCAGAGCAGCGTCTGCCTGTGTTTGTGCGTCTGTTTGTGCTTCCGTGCTTGTCCGTCCCCCAGTTTTAGTAGTAGTAGAAATACAGTCAGCAAATTGCATGTTTTATTTAGCATTGGGCATTTGATAGGGCATTTGATAATAACACAAGTGTGAGCCCTAAACAAGACCACCATGTGAATTTAAACTCGACTTTTTTTCTGTCTTGCATTCACCGTCTCCCAATCCGTCCCTAACTTATTTCGGCACTATTCAAGCCAGGAACGGGTATCCTCAGGATACAGAGTTTGCATACCTACAATTTGAACCGGTAAAGACAATTAAAACCGAGTCAATCAGACAGGAACACCATTGTAATTAAGTGTGTCCCGTAACGCCAGCATGAGAGAGATCGAATTTTAAATTTGGCGATGACATTCTGTCTTCAAAACTGGCATCGGCCGCTTCCAATTTAGGACCACCATTAGGCCTATTCAACCGTTTCCACAACCTCACTGATCACAGTTGCGTCATCTCTAACGCCAGGGCTAAGAATAACGAAAATAGCAAAAAAGAGTAGGCTAATAAATCGTAATGGAGAGACTGAGGAGACATGAAATCAAGCGGCGGAGTTCGGACCATTTTGAGTGGACCGATGTCGCTTGCTTTGTGTAGCCCTATCAAGCAAGCCTGTCTCGTACATGTCCTAAACTTGTCCTAAACAAAAACACAGCATTTGTATGAAAATGTGCTGGGTGACCACACTGCCTAGGCCTATCCAGATGCACGTATAGCAACAATGAGAAAGAGAGGGAGAGACGGAGAGAGAGAGCGATTAGCGGCGTATCTCTGTGTGTGTGTGTAGTGTGTGTGTGTGTCGGGGAACATTTGAAGTGAAAAAACAACCCTCCCCCACTTCAGCATCAGATGTTGGTGGTCTACAAGTCAATCCTTGTTTACCCGATCTTGTAGCCTAGTATTCATGAAGTTCATAAAGCCATAATATCGGTAGCCTATTATAGGCTAAGATATCAAAAATCCCTCCGCAAATTTCTGCATTGCCTGAGTTCATAGGCTAAAACAACTTTATTTAGGCCTGACTTATTTAGCTTACTTTATTAGCATTATTTAGGCCTATTATCGTATTTAGGCTTTAACGTAGGCCTATTTTACAAAATATCCAAAGAAGGAAAAGAAAAGACAGACAAGTTGAGGCTTACTGATCGAAGCCTATTACAGCAAATCGAACATGTGCTTTATGAACACACTAGCCTGAAGGCAAACATCTTCTTGGCACGATTGAGATAACCAGGCCATGCCAGGAATTCAACTACCTGGGCACACACTAAAATACTGACAGACTACAATTGCTTGGATCTTCAGTGGGTTTCGTGGGTCCGGGGGGATGGGTGGTGATGGCACGCTTGATGTATTTTTTCCCCCTGCATGCATGTTGTAACCAAGTGGCAAGGCTAGGAGCAGTTTTACATTTTAAATTGTCAAAGTTTCTCTTACTTCAAAACAAGACTACGCCACCCTGGGAGAATATTAGGAACTGCAGCCCAGAGACTGCACAAGAACCACAGGTTTAATCCCCACACAAGTTCTATTGCATTTAAAAGAGTAGACGTGGATTCCGTAACAAAAATATATTTATTGACAATTCACATTTAGACATTAAAATCAGTTGGATGTTCCCCCATCACACACACCCACACACACACACACACACGCGCGCTCGCTCCCATGCACAGGCCCACACACACCGATATACACAAGTCTGGGTACTACGATGTCCAACCCAGGGCAGGTGCAAATATGCAGTCAGCAAACATATTATTAACAATACCCAGTCTGAGGAATGTTCAACAAATGCAGTTTACAAAATGTACCATGGCCTCATTCATGAGGAAAAATACATGCAGCATGCAGATTGTGAATCACACTGTGGATGAGCACCGCAAACAGGAGGTGTAGGACTAAGAACTAAAATAAACAAACACACAAACACCAACAAAATAAAAGAAAATACATGGTTAACTGCAAATGTATTCCACTGACTAAGTTTGCAGTCAAGGAGTTGCTGCTGATGTAGAGGCTAGTAGGCCGTGCTCTCACCACGACACATTTCACAAGACGCTCACTCATTCAGTCTACAGCATTCACGCACACATGTATTTCTCACATTTACTGAACGCGGTCACAGGCAGGCGTCACACGCTCCGGTTGTGGCTAGAACTAGAAGCAACGCACGGTGTTCTGTACGGCGCCTCCTCGCAGAATGCTGTTTTCGCGATTAAAATAAACTTTTCAGTGTGATGACAACCATCACACCTATTGTATAGCTCATTTGAAAGAGGAGGTTGTCGTCTTCAAAATAAGACCAACTAGAATTGCGGTGGTTAATGTATGGGTTGATTGATTAAATCAAATAGGTAACAGTATTCCGAACACATCTGACCAAATAAGTAACAGTACTCCGTACAACTTCATTACATTAAAACGGTGCACTACCAATGGTTTTCATGACCGATCTAATGTGTATGTGTTTGTGAAGTGCTAAACTAATTGTTATTCGTTCCATGAAGAGTTTAAGTGAATATAACACGGTAAAAATAACATAGCAACCGCGTATGGAAGTGCCGTTCTTGGCTGCAATGTAGCTTGTTGCAACAAGGTTGCAACAAGCTACTTCCGGCTAGCATGCATGTTGCTTTCAAAGTTATCTTCACCGTGTTGTAGTCATTCAAACTCTGTTTTGAAGGGATAGTTTGACAACAAACAAACACACCAACATTATAATTGCATGAAAACCATTGCTAATGCAGCATTTTAAGGTAAATCAGATGTACGGAATACTGTTACTTATTTGTTCAGGCCGACGGAAGCTAGCGGCTCATGGCTAACCGGCACTTGGCACAATTAATCAATCCATACATTAACCACAATGCTCCACTGTAAGTCGATGTGGTCTTATTTTGAAGACGACAACCTCCTCTTTCACATGAGCCATTCAATACGTGTGATGGTTGCCATCACACCGAATGGCATTGTTTTGATTGCGGAAACGCCATTCTCCGAGGTGGCGCTGTACGGAACACTGTGCGTTCTAGCCCACAACGATGAACCACCGACCCGCTCTGTTGCAGAACCAGTGCGTTGCGCGCAATTCAAGGCGAAACAAGCGGGAACAAAGCAGCAACAATCATGGAGATGACTTGGCCCACAGCTACATCAGCACGCCTACAAACAGAGTACAACTTCAATGTAAATGGGCATTTACACCATTTCTGACAAAGAGAAGGGGGGGGGGGTGTTACAAGCTTATTCTCACATTCAGATGTAACGTAGGAGAGGCACACATTACAGACCATCGCGCAGGTGGAGATTCGCATACCCAGGCTACAACAATAAAACACCAATTTAGAACCAAGCCCGTACATGAAGCGCCAAGCAACTATAATGGCATCGTGGGGGGGTGCCTACCTGAACCAGCAGGAAAGGAGCTCAAAGTGATACACGATGAGCAGTGCAACAACCAGGCGTGTAGATGCAACAGGTGGATGGGTGATCTTGCCCATGGCGGAGCGCGTTAATACACCAAACTACACTCCACAGCAGACAGCCCACGACTCGCTGGAAAAGCCCGTTTACCGGTCACAATTCCTCGTGGCTTCTCCATGAATGGAGTAGGAAACGCATGCCGCTCATCCACAATACTGCCAGCTTCGAAAATGCCGGCGTCCCAGCTGGAATTAAATCAGCTGGGTTTGATCAGCTGACTAATCAGCTGACCCAGACGTAGAACGCCCGGCACTTGATTAGGGCAAGATCACCACCTTGCTACATGCACGCGGACACACAGGGTCGGGACATTCACCCAATACCATGAGCAAATGACTGAGTGCGGCTAAATATGCCTGATGCATAGCGTAGCCTAATTATTCACACATCACGTCAAGTCACAAATTAGTAGTCTCTTGCAGTTGACCTATGCCAAATTAACGTCCTTCCTGTAGGCTGCACTAATTCAAACAGGTAGAGAAGTCGGCTTAGCCTATAGCCAAAGTCTATAAAATGTAGTCTGTAAATGTTTTTGTAATTTCCAATTATCTAGGCTATGTTTACGATAACGATTTGTTGCGCTATGACGGTGCTCAAGACAATTTGGATCATAGTGATCTCAAGTGCTCCCATTAAAGTGATACTGTCCCATTTTTGGAAATAAGCTTATTTTACGCCTCCCCTTGAGTTAAATAATAGGGTTTTACCGTTGCCCTGTACTTTCAACCGTTCTCTGGGTACGGCAGTGCAAATTTTTACCTCCATGCTAGCAGTTAACATTGAGTCCTATGAGACCAGCTGGCGGCTAACTGGTCTCATAGGACTCAATGTTAACTGCTAGCTTGGAGGTAAAATTTGCACTGCCATACTCAGAGAACGGTTGAAAGTACAGGAGAAAGGTACAACTCAAGTATTTAACTCAAGGGGAGGTTTAATATGAGGTTATTTCCAAAAATGGGACAGTATCCCTTTAAAAAACGGCTGGGATGTTACACTGGGAAGACCGCCGTCTTCTCTTTGCTGCCTAAATTGTAACAGTTTAAATGCCTCATCTCCAAGCAGCACAATCGAAACTATTGGCTATCTAGCTTGTGAGTTTGGCTGGTATTCAACAAGACGAGTCAATTGGAATTAGGTCTTGTGAAGAGTGGAAAGAGCTTCGTTACAGGCTACGTCGCGTGTGTGTGTGGGCGAGAGAGGGAGAGAGAGAGCGAGAGAAAGAACTTTTCCCCCACTTGTCCCCCACCCATCGCACAACGTGAAAGTTGAAATGTGTGTAGCCTATGCTTAAATAGGCCTACTGCCTAAACTGTAACAGTTTAATTGCGTGCTCTCCAAACAGAGAGTGTGTGTGTGTGTGTGTGTGTGTGTGTGTGTGTGTGTGTGTGTGTGTGTGTGTGTGTGTGTGTGTGTGTGTGTGCGCGTGTGTGGGCGAGAGAGGGAGAGAGAGAGAGCGAGAGAGAGAGAGAGAGGCGCTTCCCCGCAGAAAGAGCAAGGCAATGTCTCCAAATATTAGACAAATGCAGCTTATTTTAGTTACTGTAAGTAGACATCAGGGAAGTATTTTGCTTAATAACAACGCCGACCTGATTGGTTCATATAGCTCTGAATAGCCACAGAAGGCTAGGCTATATTTTAATGGGTTTACGCACGCGAGGTCATCTACAGTCCCAGGAAAAAGTTTGTACACCCTTTGGAATATCTTACATTTCTGTCAAAATTGATCACAAAACATGGTCTGATCTTCCCGGAAATCTCAAGAAGGAACAATCAGAGTCTGCTTTCATTAATTCCACCCAAACATTTACATGTTATCATATTTTTAATGGTCATAAGGCCATAACATTCACAGGAGAGCAGGGCATAAGTAAGTACACCCTTGCATTAAGTAGGTTTTAACCCTCAGTTAGTTGCAATATCATCAACCAGACTTGTCCTGTAGTTGCAGATCAGATTAACAAAACAATCTGTTTGTATCTTGTCTCCCTCTTCTTTAGAGAACTGCCTCTCGTCAGCAAGGTTTGTGGGATGTCTGGAGTGCATAGCTTTCTTGACTTCATGCCATATAATCTCAATAGTTTTTTGTCAGGGCTTTGACTGGGCTATTCCAGAATGTGTATTTCATTATTATGAAGCCATTCTAAAGTCGATTTGCTTCTAAAGTATGGGTTGTTGTCACATTTCAGGACCCATACCCTTGTGTGCTTCAACTGTGTGACAGACTTCCTCACGTTTTTTTCTGTAAAATATCACAATAAACTTGAGTTCATTGTTCCACTGATAATAGCAAACTGTCAAGGGCCTGAGGCAGCAAGGTAGCCGCATATAATGATGCTCCCGCCACCATACTCAGAAGAGGAGATGTAACCAAGAATAGCTAAAAATGGGATTCATTCTGCCAATCTAAAATGAATGGGGTTTCTGTCCAAAAAAATATTGCTGCACCTTTGAGGTTTGCGAAAAAGCATTTATATGCTTCATAAAATTACTGCTATATTATGTAGACCAACGTTGAAACCAAAGTGGAATTGTTCAGGGGAACACACAATGTCATGCTTGGAGGAGAACTGGAGAACCACACCTTCAACAAAACATCATCTCCACCTTTGAGTATGGTGGTGGGAGCATCATTATATGCGGCTACCTTGCTGCCTCAGGCCCTTGACAGTTTGCTATTATCAGTGGAACAATGAACTCAGAAGTTTATCGAGATATTTTACAGAAAAAAGTGAGGTAGTCTGTCACACAGTTGAAGCACACAAGAGGATTGGTGCTGAAATGTGACAACAACCCATACTTTAGAAGCAAATCGACTTTAGAATGGCTTCATAATAATGAAATACACATTCTGAAATAGCCCAGTCAAAGCCCTGACAAAAAACAAATGAGATTATATGGCATGAAGTCAAGAAAGCTATGCACTCCAGACATCCCACAAACCTTGCTGACGAGAGGCAGTTTTCTAAAGAAGAGGGGAACAAGATATCCAGATTGTTTTGTTAATCTGATCTGCAACTAAGGAAACATCTGGTTGAGATTATAATGACTAACTTAGGGTTAAAACCGATTGAATGCAAGGGTGTACTTACTTATGCCTTGCTGTCCTGTGTATGTTTACATCTTATGGCCAATGAAAATATGAAAACTTGTAAATGTTTGGGTTGACTTAGTCAAAGCAGACTCTGGTTATTCCTTCTTGTGATTTCCGGGAAGATCAGACCATGTTTTATGACCAATTTTGACAGAAAGGTAAGAAATGTCAAAGGGTGTACAAACTTTTTCCTGGGACTGTAACTGTGGTCACGCCACAGAAAAAAGAAAATTCATTACGTTATTTATTCTTTTTATGACTCTTCCTACTTCCTGGAGGTGTTCTCATACAATTTATAGGCATGTTGTTATCCGCTGAATCGGTGCGTGCTGGTGAATATGAGCATATATTAATATGGAGGACGAGTAATATTTCATAAGCATATTTTAGTTCATATCTTATGTAATTCATTCTGCAAAAATGAGTATATTTTTCTCTCAAAAAATGACATTGGTTTCAATGAGGGCACTCTTGTTCTGGCAGGGCTTTTCGGCACGACAGTCACATTCAGGCTACCACAATACAATGAGCACAAAAATGACTGAGTACGCGCCTTTCAATGGGCGGCTAAATATGCCTGTTGCATAGCGTAATTAGCCTATTCACACATCACGTCAAGTCACAAATTAGTAGTCCCTTGCAGTTGACCTATGCCAAATTAACGTCCTCTCCTATATGAACACGCGAGTGTGTGTGTGTGTGAGTGAGAGAGAGAGGGAGAGAGAGAGAGAAAGAGAGAGAAAGAGAGAGAGAGAATCCCTGGCTGCGCAGACATTGTTTAGTTTAAAAATGTTTTGGCATAGGCATAGTTTTTGGGCATAATTTAATGGCATAGGCCTACACTACACTCGGTGCATTGATTAGTCATAGCAAACAGCAAAAAATGCAGGTGAGGATGTGACATCTGACACGTGACATCTGTTCTGTTGGTTATGGCTACCAGAGTTCCGCATGTGTGCGCCTGTCCTTCCCTCACACCCGACAGTTGCTTACACTTAATTTGAGCACGAAAACAGCAATATCAATCGCTTGCTAATTTTTGCCAATGTGACAACATTAAATTCATTAGGGAAGTGTAGGTTAGGTTATCGCCCCAGCTGTTGGCGATGTAAGATAAATAGCCAACGCTTAAACGCTCAAACGCTTAAACGCGGCGCTGTAGGTTACTGCGGTGAGGTTTAGGCCCCCTATTGCACTCCGTAATTTTTACCAAACGAAAAAAGTATCCACATCCAGAAAACAAGTTTGAAGTTGCAATATTAGACGTTTCAAATCTTGCGATGCGAGAATCGGTATAGGGGCTTGTGGCTACACTCAATTTTGTCAGAGCTTGCACATTAATGGCAATTCATCCGATCATCATTAAAAAAAAAGAAAATTCATTAGGCTATTTATTCTTTTTATGACTCTTCCTACTTCCTGGAGGTGTTCTCACACAATTTAATTAGGCATGTGTTATCCGCTGAATCGGTGCGTGCTGGTGAATATGAGCATATATTAATATGCCGTCAACATCGTCTAAAATATTCCATATGGTAATAATTGTTGCCTACACATTTGTGCTTCTTCACCACTCTGCTCTGTGCTATGGTTATCTGATATGAACAAGAGAGAGTGAGAGAGAGAAAGAGAGAGAGAGAGTGTGTGTGTATGTGTATGTGTGCGTGTGCGCACGCCCGTGTGTGTGCGCGTGAGTGTATGTGTATTGTGTGTATGCAAGAGAAAGTGTGTGTGTGTGAGAGAGAGAGAGAGAGAGAGAGAGAGAGAGAGAGACAGAGAGAGAGAGAGAGAGAGATATCATATTTATACAGTTTTTTTTTTTTTAAATCCTTCTGGATTATGGGTTCTTGGGTCCTTGATCTGTCGTTACAAACCTGAACATGCGCTACCACGTGGTAAAGCGTATAGCGAGCGCTCCCAAGTATAGCAAGCGCTCCCAAGTATAGCGAGCGCTCCCAAGTGCCACCTGGCGGTCGTTTGGGTACACTGCAGCTAGGCCCGGTACGTACCGAGGTGGATGATGTGGCATTACCTCGGTAAAGGGTGTGCATTGTAGGGGGACCGACTGTACTGTACTTTAGTGGCATGTGGCATGTGTCAGTGACATGCGGAAGTGCCGCAGTGACATGTCCATTGATTTTATATTAACCACAGACTTATACTAATTATTATCAATAAGTGTAATACTATTTATTAATAAAAAGTATTATTTTTAATTATTTATGTATTCTAGGTCTGTAATTACAACAGTTAACGGGCATGTCAAGCGCCGTCACAGTTGGCATGTCACCTTGGTTACTATGGTTACAGTCAGAGATGTAGGCCTATAGTCAAAGATTCTTTAAGTACAGTATATAGAGATATGCCAACATAATAGGTTTCTATGGGCACCTAACGTGACCAGGTTCCGGTATGCCTAAAGGGGCGTGTCATAATGCTCCTAGCATTGAATAGAACAGTCCTTAGGTCTGCCTAAAGGGGGATTTCCCCCCCACGATAGAACCCGGAAACAATGGGCCAATGGAACCTCTCTCTCTCTACTCTCTCTGCTATAGTAACGAAGTAAAAGTAACGTAGGCCCTACTGTACTTAATAATAATAATAATAATAATAATAATAATAATAATAATAATGCATTTTATTTAAAAGCGCCTTTCAAAACTCAAGGACACTGTACAGAGAGAAACAAAAATAAAAACAAGACACATAAACAGAATTTTAAACAAAAATAAATAAATGAATATGATTTTTTTTGAAAAATGAAATAAAATAAAATAAAACAGAGTTTAAGAGTCATATAGAAAAGGCTATCTGAAACAGATGGGTTTTTAGCCTGGATTTGAAGAGAGGCAAAGAGTCAATATTGCGGATGTCAGGGGGAAGGGCATTCCACAGCTTAGGAGCAGAGCAGCTAAAAGCTCTATTCCCCATGGAATTAAGACGGGCAGAGGGGACAGAGAGGAGAGGAACGGAGGGGGCGGGAGGGAACAGCAATGTGAATAAGATTAGATAGATAAGGGGGAGCAAGATTGTGGATAGCCTTGAAGGTGTGGAGAAGTATTTTAAAATGAATTCTATATTTGATAGGGAGCCAGTGGAGATGTTGCAGTGCAGGGGTAATATGGTGACAGGAAGGGGTTTTAGTAATGATGCGGGCAGCTGAGTTCTGGACCAGTTGGAGCTTGTGGAGAGATTTTTGAGGGAGACCAAAGAGGAGAGAATTACAGTAATCAATGTGGGAGGTGACAAGACTGTGTACAAGAATGGAGGTAGAATGGGAAGTGAGAGAGGGTCGGAGACGGTTAATGTTGCGTAGGTGGAAATAAGCAGACCCTGTGATGTTGTTAATGTGGGAGAGGAAGGATAGAGAGCCATCAAGCATGACGCCCAGACTCTTAACTTGAGGGGAGGGGGAGACAGCAGAGTTATCAATAGAGAAGGAAAAACTATCTGCTTATATATACTTATTATATATACTTATATTATACTTAAGTACTAAACTGCAGTATCTGTACTTTTTTGATTAATATTTTTTTCCTCATACTTGTACTTTAACTGCACTACATTTTTCTGATGAAATTAATACTTTTACTCCGATATATTTTTCATGTGCTGCTTTCGTTACTCGTTACTCGTTTCGTCATCACCAGATATGATGGAACGTGTTCACGGTCAGTGGGCGATGCAATGGTAGGGAAATAAAAGCAGATCGCATTCTCTCGCATGTCTTTTGGCGCGGTCAGTGACGCTCAGTTGGCATTGACACTGGCATGTTGGCAAGATGGATGAGGTAGACGAGGTATCGCCATCTACATCAACGACACCAACCACCTCACATTGCGGCGAGGAGGAGGAGGATGACGGCTGCCATCCCTGGCCCTATTTAGATTCAATGTTCTCCTTTGAGGGACAAAAAGAGAATTCATTTAATTAATTGATTTGATTATTTTTTATGTGCACTTCTGACTTTTGTTTTTTTTTAATGATACTTGAAGCAGAACGAGCTGGTTGGAAGCACTGTTTTAAGCAGTAAAACTACTGCCCTACGTTTTCTTAAAAACTGAACTTGTGTTACAAAGGTTTTTTAATAACAAACCATAATGGTATTTGCACTTCATAAGAGACTTATTGTACAGAGCTCTAATAAACCAAATGATATTCAAACTTTTGACTGACTTTTTTCCCCCCATTTTTTTTTAATGTAGTACTTTTACTTCTACTTCTACATTTTACTCAAGTAGCAAAACTTGCAATACTTCTACTTGCTTTACTTAAGTACAACACATTTTGAATACTTTTGTCCTTCTACTTGAGTAAGGTAAGGAAAGGTTACTTTTGACTTTTACTCAAGTCATTTGACAAGATGATACTGGTACTTCTACTCCACTACTTTTCTCCAGTACTTTATACGTCTCTGGTTACAGTGGCTACTACGACGTCAAACTGTGCCTAACACTAAACTTATTCCTAAACCTAACCTGTCAGTGAAAAATATGTGTGTAAACCAACCGAACTGTGCCTAAACCAAAACTAATTCCTAAACCTAACCTGTCGGTGGAAAAATGGGTTTTAGTTGCATGCCAGTGATGCCACTTCCGCATGTCGATGTCGACTGTGCCTAAACCAAACTCATTCCTAAACCTAACCTGTCAGTGAAAAATGTGTGTACACCAACCTATAAACATGCCGAACTGTGCCTAAACCAAAACTCATTCCTAAACCTAACCTGTTAGTGGAAAAATGTGTTTTATAATAGCATGCCACTGATGCCACTTCACTTCCGCATGTCACTGGCACATGCCACTGAATGATCTAACTCCTACTGAGGAATTCTCATCCACATGTACCGGTAGCCTACATCTGCTGGGACTCTCTAATTCAACGCCCTTTCGGTACGGCTTGTGTCATACGACCCTAACCCTAACCTTAACCCTAAACCTAACCCTAACCCTAAATTGCTTGTTTGAAATGTTTGATTACCATGTGACATACCACGTAGGCTAAGTGCAGAAAGGGCGTCAAACTAGTGGGTCCCACATCGGCTTGTACAAGGCTACGGCAAGCGATGTGGGACAAATGGCAGGAACTGAATGTAGAGTAGAGTAGTAGAGTAGAGTAACTTTATTAATCCCCAGGGGGAAATTCAGGTATCCAGTAACTTACATAAATACACAAATAAACAAATGCCCACATGGACATTTCAAGACACAAATAACACAGGAATAGTCAGGGAGGTGAAAATAAAACTAAAAATAGTAAAGATAAAGAATGTGAAAAAGTATATGTAAAAAAAATAAAAAAATAAAATAAAATTGTAAAAAGGTAATTGTGCAAAAAGACATTCTGTAAGTTGGGATAGACCATGTGCAGAAAACATACTCTGTCAGTTAAGGTAGACAGTCTTAACATGACCAGTGTTTACAGATACATCTATGATATAGTATAGTGTGTAGAAGTAGGCAGTGTACAGAGTATGATAGGGGTGAAGGTGTCTCACAATGTCACAGTAAAGTACAGGTAAGTGTACAACCCCACGCCCACGCCCACGCCCACGCCCACGCCCACACTCATGCACGCGCGCGCACACACACACACACACACACACACACACACACACACACACACACACACACACACACACACACACACACACACACACACACACACACACACACACACACACACACACAGAGGTTCCCAGTAACTGGGCCAGCTCTGCCAGTTCATAGTCTTTGCTTGTGGTAAGCAGGAAAATAAGTATGTCCAGTGGTAAAGAGTCAAAAGTTCCTTAAAAGTGCAGTGATTGGACAGCACACCCACACACACAACACACACAACACACACACACACACATCAACATAAACAGAGATTAGACAATCTTCAATATGGTCAGCAAGTGTTTTGGGACATTTAAGTTATGCCTACACTTTGGAATTAGATCAGAGTCTTGTTACACAGGTAGGCCTATATTTGATTTACCTCAACTGTACCCTGTACTTAACTTTACTCGGTCTACCCTACAAGCAGATACAGGGCGGATGAGAATCCGGTGCATATCACAAAAGCTGCCACACCGGATGCAAAAATGTACCGAAATGCCTCAAACGGGCAAAATCTAATATGGCCGCCACCACCATGTTAAAATCATGCAATCACTTTTCTTCTGGACTAAACAAGGTATAAATTAGAAAAGAGCACTCATATTTTTGATTTAAGAGCAGATTGGAAGAAAATGCTTATGTCATTGGCTGGCAGCCATTTTAAAAGCAGAGAGCCTCATATTGTCAGCGATTTTTAACAGTTTTATTAATCTTTCAAGATCTACAGAAAATAATGCTATATGTCTCTGTGAATACAAATACTACAGAAAACTGCACTGAACTGTCTACTTTCACCTGAAAAAAAGAAGTTTGTGTCTACCTTTTTCCATTCTTTAGTTATGGGCAGTAGAACATGGGATGACACCACAAAAAAGCACTGGTTTTTGACCCCCATATCTTTGCTTTAAGAACAAAGTCTCTTTGATAGTGTTCATGTTTGATATGCAACATTTTCAGGGGCTTGAAGAGTAGGCCTATAACAAAAGGGCATTGCGTATGCATTCAACCACTGAGCTTTTTTTTCCCCCTTACTAACTATGAATCAAGCGAAAGGGAGTTTTTCCTCACCCCTGATGCCACCAGGGGCCGCACCTGAGCGCCCAATCTCTGTGTGACTATCTATGACTTATGATAGGCCCAGCCACTATGGACCTTACACATCTAAGAATCCTGGTCCTAACCTACGCTGACCTTATGACTCTACATTCTCTGTCTATCTCTTCTTCCTCTGCCTTCCTGCTTTTTCTGCCTCTCCTCTATACCTCTCCTTTTAAATCTATCTCTAACAATGTTTTTTTTCCCCATTTGTTAAGCACTTTGAGTTACATGCCTTGTATGACACAGTGCTATACAAATACAATTATTATTATTATTATTATTATTATTAATCGAATAGTTGGCTGTGTTCACGGCATTATGTTTAAAAAGTAACCACTGTCTTAAAAGTAACCACCTGCATATCATCATGCCCCCTTAATGTCTGTGCTTTTGTCTGTAAGCCCACTCGAGCAGCAAACACCAGAATGAGAATCATTTCAGAATCGTTCATTTTCAACTCTGAGACCAACGTGTGCTTGGGCTGCATTAAGCCAGCCAGCCTCCAACTTGCCTGGACGACGGCTTATTTAAGCATGCGCTGGGCTATTTTTAAAAGCAACAGCATAGCCAACAAAACAGCTTCCACCTACGAGTGTTGCATTCCATTATAGGGCGCTAGTAGCCTAGGCTATAACATCGGGGCCATTGGTTGCAGGCAACTTTGTCAAGATGTCAAAAAATATGCCGATAGCTAGCTAACAAATCTGACAAGAAAAGTTGGGGTAGTCCATCACGGGATCATCACCCCCTGAAAACACGAACGTAAAGAATTGAGAAACAGCACAACGTGGCAAATAGCTGGTGAAGCTGACATTTGTGATCTTTCTCCGATCAACAGGTCCAGCTCAAACAGTAGCCTAACAGTTTAATAGTATGAGCGAACTGCCTCTACTGTAGCATAACGACAGACGTGACCACTTCAGAGACGCCCCTTCGCGTTATTTAGATGAAACATGTTCTACACATTTGATTGACATAGGCTACTATGCTTAGTTTACAGATGATAACAAAAAAAAAGACGCTTAATGTTTACTTCAAACCGGCCGGAATGAATGGGCGATGTGTTGGTCAGGTTCGGTTCAAAAAGCCAACATTTTCATGTGCTGCCCAAATCTTGTTATCAAGAAGAATGATTCTTCCTCAATTCGTCACATTTCATTGCAGCGGTCGGCAAATGAGGAGGGGCACCATGCAATTCACCACGTAATTCAAATAGTCAATTTCTTCAGGGTGTCAAATAACTAGGTTCAGTGTTTCCCATACATTGAGGAAACTATGGCGGGCCGCCATAGTTTAAATATGGCCGCCATAGTTTCCGAAAATGTAAAAAAAAAAAAAAAATACTTTTTAAATTTTTTTTTTTACGATTTCCGTTTTTGTTAAAAACGATTTGAATTACGATTTCCTTCGCATTTTCCTCCTGGAGTAAATACATCCTATAGAGAAAACCACAAGTGCTTGAAAGACAGAGGGATCAAAAGCCTAGTCAAGTTGTTGTAGTTAACTTGGATTTGGGAGCAATAAAAAAAACCTTCAGAGAAGGGACAGTTGGGATGAGTTTACTAACACTCCCCAGGCTTTGTTTTACAGTTGGAGGAATTTTGGGAGGAATTTTGAAAAACTGGCCCTGTGACCAGCACCCCTCATGTAGAATGTGTACGCCTATGTGTGTGGGGAAAAAGGCATAGCCTACCCTCTTAGACCCTTTTTGTTTATGCGTTAACAATTTCACAGTAGTCTTAAATTCTTATCTCTGCTCCTATTTTGTTTTATTGTTTTTTTCATTACGTAGACCCCTGCATGTGTATTATGTAGCCTTATTTCTCAAAATATAAATGGCTGAAATGTAGGCCTAGGCCTATAGTTTCTCCATGCGCCAATGTCATACTGTACTCATTGTTTTGCCATTTTGCATTAACACTGCATGAATACAACCCCCCCCCCCCCAAAAAAAAAGCCCGCTTGAAAAGAATAATACAAGCATGTATTCTGTAGATTGCCAGATGAGTCAGACTTAAATAATAAAAACTAAAGGTATAAATAAATTAATTAATTAAAAAATCAGTGCCCATTGACCCTGGCACCGCAGATCCATACCAGGGCACGTGCCCGGGTAAAAATGGTCTAATGACGCCGATGTAGACTATAGAAGGGGGCTCAGCATGCAGGAGGAAAAGACAGTCTGTCTGTTCTCTTCTGTTGGTAGAATTGTGCAAGTATAGACTTTAAATTGACCTTGTTAAACTATACTAGAGTTAGGCCTATATTAACCCCATCGCACCGGACGCATCATATTTGTTTCATCAAATTCAAAGCCCTCTCCCCGCTGACACATAAAAAAATCGATCTCAAAAACATCCTGCGTGTCCATTGAAGTGAATCACTGACTTGTATACTATCACTGGACAGCGTAGTTCGATAGAACTCCATTCAACGGTTTTGAAGCAACCGGGACTGATTTACTTCCGCCCCAAAAATACGGAAATATAATAATCACCTTGACAACATTGAGCTACATTGCTGATAGGTCGACATCGCTGACAGCGCCGGCCAATCCACAAACAGCCACTTCAAGACATGTCCCGCCCCTCCCACCCGAATATGACATGGCGTCCCCAGCAGAAATATTGAACCCAGTTTTCAGCTGTGGAACTGAGGAATAACGCAGTCCTTGTTTTGCATTCACAACCACATTCACTAACGGACGTGACGTCGGTATTACCTGCATGTGATTGGCCGATGAAACGGTGATTTACTGTGTTTCCGCCCTATGAGTTTCCCTTTTCATTGCTTTTGAGATCGAGGTAGGCCAACGACCGTTTTTGTCTCAGCAAAGGGCTGTGGTTTCCTGACGAAAATGTGTGTAAATTGGAAAATATTTGTAAATACACTGTATGGCGTATATTCAGCGTGACAGTGCTTTCGCAGGCCAGGCATACAGTGTTTGAAAACACATTAGTAGCAGTGATTTTAATCTGGTTCTATTTCGCACGTGGCGGGTAATTAGCAAGCTAGCGCCGCCAATCTTCGGGCATTGAAAGTGTGCATAAAATATGCGCACTATATGCATATTTAATACGTGTGCATTGACGAATTGTCATATTAGTATTAACCCCAACAAGTGAGCTCGTGTAGATTCGGGATATTGATATAATATTCACCAGCCAAAATAGTCATGTGAGGTAAGGCATGCTGCTTTCAAAGACCCACTGCCCTGTCATAAAGGCGCGTTTAGACCACCAACGTTAAATCACGAAAATGTGTGTAAGTTGGAAAATGTTCATAAATGCATTGTATTCCGAATATTCAGCGTGACCGTGTTTTAACAGGCCAGACGTTCAGTGTTTGAAAACACATTGGTAGCATAGCAGTGATTTTTAACATGGTTCGCACGTGGTGGCTAATTAGAAAGTTAGCGCCGCCAATCTTCAGACATTGAAAGTGTGCATAAATATGCGCACTACATGCATATTTAATAACAGGGTATCTGCACATTTTTCATCACCCAATTTAATACTTTTTAATATAATTTTCAAGACTTCCAACATTTAAATTAATACCACTACACGGGTGTGCGTGTGTGTTACATGGTACTGTATAATATTGCTATTGTTATTACATTGCTATAATGTCATGTAATACATACATTCACGCTGCTCACTGTGTTATTTTATTCTCATTGCCTGCTCCCTAGTCACTTTCTGCACCAGATGTTTGTCATGACTTGTCAAAGAGGTTTCTGTATGTTGCAGGAGTTTTCATGACAGCACGGAATCTGCCCCTTCCTTAGATAATTCATTATAATTTCAAATCAAGTTCCCCCCCCCTCCCCCCGGTTCATGTACAATGTCTTGTCTCCACTGCTTAAGCCATATATATGAGGTTTTTTGTTCTATGTCTTGATATTGTAATGTTTACAATGTGGAGCTATGTAATCTTTTTTTTCTCCTCATCCTTACCCAATGTTGTCTAACACTTGACCAAGATTTGTGATGGTGGATGCGCGCAGTGCGCAGCGGCCCCAGGAATACTAAACTTTTTATTAGCTTTTACTGCTACTAAGTATTGTACCCAAAAACACAATTTCGTTGCCTTTTGACAATGACAATAAACTCTTGATTGATTGAAGTAGCCAGCATCTGTGTAACTCCATGCACTAAAATATTCTTTCAGTTGATCTGGCTGCTGCATAGGTGGGCCCAAACTCTAATACCCTAGTCATTTTTTGTACATAATTTAACCAAAGAGATGCAAACACAACAACAAAAAAAGAGTGAGGTGGCGTGCACACACAAACTCATTAGTTTAAAACATCATTAACCCAAAAAGTCATCCAAAACTGAAACAATTTCAAAATTGTGTATATTTGACATTTCATGAAATACCTTAAATTATAAAAAATAAAAATGGACCAACAATTCATCATTTATAATGGTTAAATATTGGAGTGCAGTGCACCTTAGTCTAGGAGAGATAACACCTGTGGCGTCAAAAGGGTTAAAAAGGAACGACTGCTCAGCTCTGAACTGCTCCCTCATAGAGACAGTACAGTAGTAGGCGTTCTACTTTCAGTTTAGCAAGTCGTTCGATTCTCTATTCTTCGGAGTGGAGAAACAGCAGCGGAACTTGATGTGAATTCCACAAACATTTCCCTAACCGACCGATGCGACCGATTTCGACATTCTCGCATATCCTCATTGCGACATTTAGCCTCGTAGAAAACACTCCGTTACTCGCCTGATTTATGTTACATTTTACACGCATTTCCACCGCTTGCAACTTCACTACACTCGTGCTCACTTCGGATTGGATTAGCATCTGACAGCATCAAATAATCCGCCACGAAGCTCGAGGACAATTGAAGTAGCATGAATGGAATCATCATGCATTCATGAAATGATATGCGTTAGCAAACACTTAACCTAAATGAGAGGGCATGGCTAACATTAAGAGAAGGAGCATTATAGAGCACAAGCAGGCTAGGTGACGTCGTGCCGAAAAGTGAGTCCCTGCCAGAACACGAGTGCCCTCATTGAAACCAATGGAAACCAATGACCAATTTTTCAGATATTTTTTACCCATTTTTGCAACAAAAAAAATCCGACACAATTTAAGACGGAAAGCCTATCTACATTCCTTTTGGAAGTATTACAAAGAGCTGGTTATTTCAGTAGGCCTATTAATCCCATAAAATAATCGAAGAATTGTCATAACAAATGTTACGCTTTCATTCAAATAGCTCATATTAAGTGGAGGGCGAGTAATGTTTCATAAGCATATGTTTAGTTCATAAATTATGTAATTCTTTCTGCCAAAATGAGTATAATTTTCTCTCAAAAAATGTCATTGGTTTCAATGAGGGCACTCGTGTTCTGGCAGGGACTCAGGTGTATGCAGCTTATGAACACAACATAAGGTTTAACTTGCATAGTGAAGCAAGAACGGCCAGAAGACGGTCGCTAGAAGCATTAATCTAAAAAGTCACCGGGAAGTCAGAAAACTCGCACACTGCTGGCTGGTTGCTGGCCGCTCTCTGATTTTAAGTAGAGCTATGCCTGCTGTTTGCTTCGTCCCGCCTCTTTGCACGAGTCGAAAGACAGTCTTAAATGCTGTCAGAGAGAATGGATAAGACATAATACTAGACTCTCTGACACTGTGTTTAGTCATAGTTTCAGCAGGAATATTAATGAAATCTGGTAACTACGGATGAACGAAATGAACGAATGAACGGAATGAACGAATGAACATGTCATTCATGGGCTCCAGAATGAATGCATAGTTCATAGTTCATTAATATAGTAAATATTGTACGTTCAGTTCACGTTCGCTCAAAATATGAACTCTCATTCATTGAACACGTTCGGGTACAACACTGCTGATAGTATCGTGTTTACAAAGACACAGATCATTATTCTCTGTGGATGTTGAAAGTTTGGTCAACATTCCAAAAAATGTTGACAATATGAAGTTCTCTGCTTATAAAGGAACAGTCCACCATGTTTCATTAATAAAGTGTGTTCTTCTCTCACCTGAGATGAGCTCCTCCTGACCTGCCTTGTCTTCGGACACGCCCCCTGTCAGCAACGCACGCAGCTCAAACTCGTTAGCATTAGCTTGGCTGACAGACTGCATTCTGTTAAAAGTGACCAAATAGTTTCATGTGTTCCCTATTTAAACATCCCTGCACGACTAGTAAACCGATCCACATGTTGCACAAAATGAAACGTGGCGATTTCCTAGGTAAAGAAATGGCACTGTAATGAAAGGCGTAGTAACCCAATCAGAGTACTTCGACTTTGAAGCATTGATATCTTCACGAAGGGAGAGGGGGGGGTCTAGGAGTGAAGATATCAATGCGTCGATGTCAGGACCCACATGTCTTGTTTTTGGACCCTTGTGTTTTGATGTCTTTCCCCCCTTGTGCTCTGGTTTGGTTTCCTTGTGTTTTTGTTTTCGTTTTTGACCTGTCACCTTCCCTGTCCATGTGCTTTTGTGTTTTCCTGTCATGTGTTCTGCCCCACCCCTCGTTTGTGTCACCTGGTCCTCTTGTCTCGTTTGCTTTGCTTAGTTCTCCTGATTGTTTCCATCTGATACCTGCCCCTTTTCTCGTTTCCTTGTTATCCTCCTGTTACCCATGCCTGCCTTCAGTCACTGTCTGCACCTGCTTACCTTGTTTGTCATTGCGTTCACCTGTTCTAGTTAGTCTCGTTTGCCCTGGTCATTGTCTCCACCTGTGTCTTGTCCTATCATCTGCCCTGCTTGTGTCCATTTGTTATTGTCTTTGATTTTGGGTTTGATTGTCCCATTTGGTTTCTTGTTTGCCCCTCTGCCCTCGGTGATCTTTGTAATTGTCCACTCGTCTCCTTGTAGTCTTGCCACCTGCTCCCTGTTGTCTCCTGCCCTATCGTGTGCCACTTTGTAATCCCCCCCTGTGTATTTAATCCTGTGTTTCCATTGTCTTGCGTGGAATCATTTTGTCCTGTTGTGTCGAATCGCTGTCCGTGAAACCTGTAAGTTTATCCCTGTATCCTGTATCCTGTATCCTGTAACTGTTATCCCGTGTTCTGTGTAGGCCAATGATAGTTTTTCCCCCTCGTGGGTTTTTGTTTTCTCGTTCCTTGAGCTTTGTTCTGTTCCTAGTTTTGAGTTCTAATAAACCCCTGACCTTCCCTGGATTTTTTGTGTGCTGCATTTGGGTTCTTCCTGAGAAAAACCTGACAGTCGAAGTACTCCAAATGAACTACGCCTTTCATTACAGTGTCTTTTCTTTATATATGTAGGAAATCGCCATGTTTCATTTTGTGCAACAACTTTTGGATCGGTTTACTAGTCGTGCTGGGATGTTTAAATTGGGAACATGTGGGAACAATTAAGTAATTTGTAACTTAAGGCACCGAATGCAGTCCTTTCGGCAAAGCTGAGTCAAGCTAATGCTAACGAGTTTGGGCTGCGCACATTGCTGACTGGGGGCACGTTCGAAGACTAGGCTGGTTGGGAGGAGCTCATCTCAGATCAGAGAGGAACACACTTTATTGAAACACGGTGGACGATTGTTCCTTTAAAATGGCTGTCAGCCAATGACATAAGCATTGTCTTCATATTTGATCTTAAATCCGATGACAGAATGGGGTTACCCATGTATGAAAACATAAAAATAAGTGTTATTTTCAAATGCATACCTTGTTCAGTCAAAAAGAAAAGTGAGTGTGAGATTTTAACCTGGTGTCAGCAGTCATATTGGATTTTGCCCGTTTGAGGCATTTTGGTATTTTTTTGCGCCCGGTATAGCCTACAGCAGATTTGGATTCAGCACCCTTGAATACCCCTAAATCAGTTGTATACCAAAAACACGATTCGCCTTCAGGACCTTAAATAAGCCCCTTTTCAGAAATACTAATAGCTGTCATAAAGTTTAGTCACAACTTTTTTGTCTTGGTCTATGTCTGATTGTACAACCTAACACACCGGACCATGGAATAATTGAGCAGGCCATACTGTCCGATCACGTTTGGGTGAATTGGGTCCCTCTAAAAATGGGGAGCACATACAACAACTGTTGCCATTTCTTTCCTAGGAATGGGATTTGTATGTAAACACCCTCAAATGAATATTGAGAGTATGCAGTTAAAGCACAGCTTGTTTTATTTCAAATCCATTGTGGTGGAATGTATTTAAATTTATTAAGATTGATTTTTGCTAATTATTTCTTCCCAGCCTTTATATTCAACAGCCCTCCCAATTGTGGTCGTCATTTCATTACACCAATATTCTCATGACATCTCATTACACCGATATTCTCATGACATCTCATCTTATTACATGTAATGAACTGATTGGGATGTTTTATCATTATTGATATTCTTTTTTAGATTCTGCTAAGTGCAGCCATCCTTATTGTCTTCATGATCCCAGGGACTGTTGGGGAAAACACAGCAGAAAGTAAGTGCTTTTTTCACTTTGATGCATACTTCTAGATTCAAAGTACTTTATTAACCCTCTACATTTTAATTGGAGGAAAGAAGAAAAATCAGCATACAGTTGCTGCTCCTGGTTTATTTTACAGAATGTTTCAACATGTCTGTGCTTATGGTATGGCAGTGAAGATATTGAAACAATGTGTTGTGCAACGGTACCATGTATTATTATACTGCTAGTGCTGCAATAACAACCGTAAGAGTACTTCTATTTCTACTTACAGTAATACACCTGTATATAAACACATCTGTACTACAGATACAGATATCTTTACAGTATATATCTAAACACAGTCATACCCGAATGTATCTCAAATGTACTTTTTTCACATTTACGGTACATTTACCTGTTGTCTGTATTCACAAAAGTAATAATCCTGCCCGGATCTTCACTGCTATTTACTGAAATGTGACCTTCACAGGGAAAAGGGCTGCTGTCCCAAGTAAAAGATGACAACGACAATGAATTAATAAATATGCAAATTAAATGAATGAATGAAGGAAGGATGAATACGCTGTTCACCCCTTGATGTATTTAATTTATATAGTGCAATCATGTAATTTCTTTCAGAGATAACATGCTGGGACAAGAATACCAATAAGACTATATGCGAAACTGCTGGAGATTGCAAGTGGAGTTCTGATGCATTTCCTAAGGATAAAAAGACTGGTTGCCACCAATGCCAAGCAGGTAGGCTTTTTGTTGATTCATAATATCTTGATTTATGTCACATACTTTCTTATCCAGGCGCGGAGTGGCCGTTGGGAGATCGGGGACTTGTCCCGGTGGGCCGCGGCCGTGAAATATAATAATGCGGCTGCACTGAGTTCTTAACCGGCCCTTACAATTTGCCATTGCACCTATTAGCACTGACTTCCCACTTTCCACTTCCCTGCATTTGAATGTAGCTGACTAGCCAGTACTTATACCGCATACCAGACGGCAATACCTCACTGACGGTGTCAAACAGTAAATTGGCCACACCCCTTCTCTACTGATAATTTTCATACACCGTAGATCGCGGAAGTTTACAAGATCTTAGTAACACTGTTTTGTTTTCAGTATATATATGTATATTGGTTACCAAAGGATGGAAATATTAATAAATTATGATTTATTTTCCGATTTCCACACGACTGTTACAGTTTACAGTCTTTCCAGTCCATTCACTTGCTCTGTGGTTATTGACTTGGGTTACGAACAGACTCCACCAAGTGGTAAGGAAGAGAACTGCGCCTAACAGAAGCAATGGGTTTTGTTTTGATTTTTTAGACCGTCAGTATATCTCCTTATAGTTTAAATAATATTATCATCATACATATATTTATATGTGGTACATTTAGGATGTAGCCTATGTCTGAAGAAATGGAACAAAATAATTACCACACAAGATTCTGATGTGACCAGTGCTGGGTGTGTAGCCTAAGCTATGGATTAAAGTAGAGTGATTGCAAGAAACAAAGACATTTGCTGCGACGAAGACAGCGTTTTAAGGTAGGCCTACACCGTTTGGTTATACATTTTGTTGACTTATGGTTGTGGTTTGAAGTAGCTATTAGGTTTGGCTTATTTGCTGCATGGTGGGTTTATTGCACAATGCAGACAGGCTTTTTGTAAGCTATAGGCTACTATACTATATTTTGTAAGCCTACTCTTCTAAAAATCCCCACACTCAAAACTTTGTGCCCATGCTCATCCTGTCTTCCTTAAACGATATTTCAATTTCAAACTGTCAAAATGACAGTGGAGTGCACATTTCCATGGAACAGTAGTGTGATGTAGCCGTAGGCCTATGAATGCTTTGGACTGTGATGATGGCTCCAGTGGTGTAGTCTACTTTTTGAAGTGGGTATACTGTATATTTGAGCATTTTTTGATGTGTGTATAGTCTACTGTATATATTTGTGCTATTGTAAATAATGGATCAATCAATTTTAAGTGGGTATACTGTAATCCCTGAAATTTTGAAATGGGTGCGTATACCTGCGTTTTACGTAGACTACACCACTGGCTGTGCATTTCATCAAGGTGTAGGCTACAATTCTCCACTTCAGGTTGATATTTTGACAACACTAATGTCCACATGTAGTACGACTGCAGATTTCGTGGCTTTTGTCTTTTTGGTTAGGAAACCATGTTGTTCGCTTTGTTATTTTTTTTTATTATTATTTTTTTTTTAAAAGAGGGCCGCCAAGGGGAAAATTCTCCCGGTGGGAAAAGGTGGGCCACTCCGCCCCTGTTCTTATCCAACTGGAAGATCATGGAATGAATATGCAATACATTTTCATTACATTTAGCTAACAATTTTATACAAAGTTACATAGAACCATAGGTTTTTGCCAAAAACTCAAATGTAAACAAGATCGCTATACATAGGTTTCCCATTTACAAACATTCCTGCTATTATCCTGAGCTGCCTCTTTGCATAGATGGCTAAGAAAGAAACCGTCTTTCCGTGCTGTTTGGGAATCGCTTGGTAGATACGCGCTCCCTTTATTATAATAGCTATGAAACATTAGCCTGGTGAACCAGCGCCACCCGCTGGACGGCAAAATGTTTTGTCTACGGGTGGGTCTGGCCTCGCATAATGATTCAATGAAGCCAGAATGCCATGAATCTGGCAAACCAATTACAACGCAAAGATGTGTTTTGAATCAAAGCGGGCAGGGTTTTGAGGGAAGGTTGTTCTCATCAACAATCTTCGGATGTATTATGCATCGAGGCCAGACTAAATTAGATATCCACATTTAGTCTGGTTTATCAGGCTAATGAAACATGGTAGCTTGTTGTTGGAGTGTGTCTGATATTTTACAGGGCCTTCATGAGTTAAAGTTGCCTGTGGTGTTCACGGATAGGCTTTTGTATCCATGCAAACACGTTTTGTTCTGGAAAGCATTTAATCATTGGGATGGATGTTTCAATATCTTCATGGTTGAGGCGACGCGGTTTGGACGCTCCAAGGCTATTGTACGTAACGTCATCAACCTCTGTTGGAAGCCTAAGCAATAAGCGGTCACTTGGTTTTGTTGTGGTGAAAAAAATGACGAGTGTAAGGAAGAAAACCCCCACTGACATAATGACAATCTTGGGCTCTTTTGATCAGTGTCAAGCTGCATACAGTTTATGCCTAGACAACAACTAGAAACGTTTTGGTGTGCGTTGGGAAGGGGGGGGGATGTTGCCATTTAGTAAGCTCACTGAGAGTATCTGTGGACTGGAGCAATTTGAAGCTGAAACATTTACATTTTATTATTATTGTATATGGTGTCCATTTTTCTGTGTGTGTGTGTGTGTGTGTGTGTGTGTGTGTGTGTGTGTGTGTGTGTGTGTGTGTGTGTGTGTGTGTGATTATCTAATTCTTCTACACTTTTAAGTCCGTGGATTTTATTTGGCAATTCCACTAACTATTAACTGCATCCAATGATGTTTTGGACATTAGAAAACATTTATCTTTCATATAATACAGAAAGTGTAGACATAGTATTATTTCCCTCAGCAAGAATGAATATTTAATACTGGTTTTGGGCGTTTTCATGCCGTCCTGTTTTCCAAATGTCAGATTCAGTCTTCATATTAGCATGTAAAGAAACTTGTTTTGCCCAAGACGATTGCAAATGTTGATTCACAGTAATCATCACAATATGACAAAACTGTCAGAAAGACCACTGTCCTTTCCATTATACATGAAATTTGCCATTTTGTGTGTGTCCACGAAAACTGTGTTAACCGTGTCACGGTCTGAAACCTCCTCCATAAATCAGTAATGGTTTGGTCTTAGGCCATACGAATAACATCACGTGATGTCATAACCTCTTTGGCAGGATACGGGAAGACTTTTTGGTAAATTTTGAGCTCCATCCTTCCATAATTTAATCCATTCTTTTTCATGTTCTCATAGCGGGAACATTGCCTGTCAACTGTGTTATCAACATATTCATAAGAATCTGAATTAGAAATCACATGTAGAAAAACACAGATAAAGCATACAGATACATGAATTGATTAAGGTGTTGTGGTGGAACTTCTGAGGTCCTCAGTTAGCACAACACCATAAAAATGGCTGAAATGTCAACGGTGTTATCGTCAATGGTGTTACAATTAAGTATGACAGTCAGGGTTGCCAGATGAGGCTGATGATTTCCAGCCCAAAAAATGATCAAAATCCTCCCTAAAAACCCGCCCAATTCTATTGATTTATATGGCAGTGGGAAGGTTTTTCTGATAGATGCCATTTTTACCAGCACACGGCCATCCTAAGCAGCCCAATTGGGCAGGAACCAGTCCAATCTGGCAACACTGATGACAGTTGAGGAGGAGTATGTTTTTGCCAATTTATATCCATATTGACAGACAAACAAACAAAATAATTTGTGTTCTAGGGAGATGGGTTTGTCTGCTCTGTTTTTTCTCCTAAAAAAGTGCCGACTTGTTCCCCTGCACTGTTGACCGTAAGACAGTTGAGTAACACGGTTGACTGTTTTGAAAGTGTTTTTGCGCTATTGAACCCTTATGTGTTGGAAAAATCCTATGAGCATACACTAGGGATTATCTCTGGAGAAGGAAGTCTTGTGTAAGGAGGGTGACTATATTCAAATCAGACGTTACAGGGATTTATGATGAAAAATGTGTCAGTCTGTATCACAGTGACTCATAAAATCCTACTTATGAAGCTCAACAATCACATTTTCTATATCAGTTGCACAGATTAATGACAACATTATTGCTAAGGGACATAAGCACTTTCAAACATATATTGTTTCAACTCTGTAGTATTTTTATATATGTTTGAAATGACATAGTATTTGTCCATAACACTGTTGACAAAATAATTAAGCAAATGTTCGCTTTCATTAGAGTATTTATCAAATGATTTAAGATTAAACTTGGCAATTTGTTTGTTTGGAAACTTAAATATATACACTATGTAAACATCTAGGTCATTTATTTAAAAAAAAACTGATAATTTACATTTTGCTTTTGCCAAAAGCGTAGGGGAATCGTAGAATCACTCGTGTGTGTGTGTGTGTGTGTGAGTGAAATATTGCTTTGCTTAACAAGGTGTTTGTGTCTGTGGGACTTGTTTTCAGTTTTTGCTTAAGGGAAATGGTATGAATACTTTTATATATTGAGATTCACTGGCCAGGAAAATAATCAGGAAAATAGAGTTAGTTGTCCAGTGTCCACCTCTCTATCTCCTACCCTCAAACATACTCAAAACTTCACATGCAGGATGAAGGGAACATGAGGGTACACTGTGACCATCTCCCTAAGAAGGTTATTGTGAGTAGTGATGAAGCATTTTTTCGTGTGAGCTTTTTAATTTAGGCTATATTATATACGATGTCTTAAATACCGATAGGTGCCGCATCGGTGTCGGGCCCTCAGGCGTCAAAAAGTGCCCGGGCCCATTTCAGATCCCAGTCCAGCCCTGCACACCAACACGGCAGTAGTCGGGTGGTAGCGGCGCAGGAGACAGCTCAGTGCCGCGCTGCATTTAGAAAATCAAACTCAAGCAGATTTTTCTCGCCGGAATGTGAGTGGTGATCCGTTGAAATGAATAGCAAAAACATACATTCCAGTTATTTATGTTTTTACAAGAGAGGTGTCCACATTCCATTTCAACTATGCAAAACTGTTGTGGTACCTTGATAAGCATGCACACAAAGTTTAGGCTATTAACACATTGAATACTGACGTGTTCACGGGATACAGATTTCTATTGAATTACGGGATACAGAATTCTATTGCATTAGAATACAGGCGTTCTAAAGCCTTTCTTCACGTTTTTTGTAGAGTCACAGTATAGTATGTGAAAAGGCCACTGAAACATGTTATGGCTCATTTGAAAGTGCACACTTAACCGTCTTAGTGGGTGAAACCCATGTATCTCTACGAGCTTCCTGTTGCCAGGCAAACCTAAGTTAAACCGAGGGGGGTATCCACCAAATTAGGCAAGAAACTGAGGAACTGAGATATAGAAACTGAGATATCAATAGGGCTACAGAGAGAGTAAAGGGCATCAATGGGTGATGTTTACCTGTCGTCATCAGTGCAGGGTGATCATTACAGTTACAGGTTAGGCTACTGTACGGTTACTGTTCTTGGGTTGGCACTGAGACATTGCCGTTGTGATTAAAAATTTCCAAATCATGACACAAGCTTTCGACTGCCATTTTTATCTCCGCCAAGTGTTTTCGGTCGCGTTGGTTTGTCTGTCTGGTTTTTTTGTCTATATTTGTTTTTCTGTCTGCAGCATAACTCAAAAGCCTATACATGGATTATGAAGTTGTTGGGAATTAACCAAGGAACAAGTGATTAAATTCTGGTGGTGATCCAGATCACGAACCAGCTAGCCTTGCAATCTAGATGTCCCTAGTGACTGCAAATTGAATTGCGGGACAGGGCAAAACATTCCAGTTTCTAACTCCACAAAAAGAAGGCAGAAAGACTTAAAATGAAAATAGGGAGACTTCCGGTCGAGACGCTGACAAGATGGCAACATGAGGTACCAGCTCCCGAATAACTAATTGTATTATGCAGCCTTAATATGAGAATTATGATTTAGAAATACATCACTGCATGAAAATGACGATTATGTCAAACAAAGCTAAAAAAGACAAGAAGAAATTTGGCCTACGTCCAACAACATTATAAAATCGGACTAACTACTCTCTGAATGCCAGCATGGCTGATGCTGAGGCTAGTCAACAGGATGACATGGCACCACTAGCATTATTCTGCATGAATTGCGAGATTTTCGACTGAACAATAAAATGCAATTAGACGACATAAAGGAGGAAATAACCAAGACAAACACCAGAATAGACAAGGCAGAAGAAATAATCTGTATCTGGACAGAATTCTAAATACGGAGGACCTAATCATAGAAGTGATAAAACCCCAAGAGCAGTTGGAAGCTAAGATAACTGATAAAAAGAGCCGCTCCAGACGAGAGAATATCCGCATATACGGGATACTAGAGGAAGCAGAGAACGAATTCCCGTCTATAATGCAATGAGTTTGTTGAAAAACTGCTTGGTTACAATCTGAGCATTACGGACACTACAAGCTTCCGAATAGAGAGGGCACACCGGTCACTTGGAAACAAATCCCCCTCTACTACTCAGCCGAGATCCATTAGGGTGAAGTTCGCCAGTTACAGAATCAAAGAAGCTACTCTACGTAATATATGGTAATAGAAAGGGTTGGACTGGCAAGGACGCAAAGTGAACACCGACAACGACTACTCACCACGCATAATCCAAAAGAGGAAAGATTATGCCGAGGTCAAGAAAATTCTGAAAGACAGAGGCATCAAATTTCACTGTGTTCCCGGCCAGGCTACATGTAAAGTATACCAATGGACCCACAACCTACGAGACCGTCGAGGGGCTACATGCACGAGAGGGGCTTCCCAGTTAAGGTTATCAAGCCTCCCGAGACACTGACCGAGCTACTACGGCAGCTGTCCTGCCAGAAGACAGGACTCCCACATACAGGGCGAAACTACAAGAGGGAGTCCCCTCCCGCAAGCACAGATGAGTAACGAGATTATTTATTCACACACGCTGGAATGATGAGTTACGTTTGATTAATAGGTAGAAACTTTTAATGATGAGGAGGCGGTTAGTATCATTCATACTTTTACTTGAACTCTCAAGGGCAGACTGGACCATGCATAGTAGTTTTGTATCAATATATATCATTTACCGATTACACCTCTACAATGCCAGTGTTGGAGTATTTGCACTCTATATGCAGTCTTACCCTGTACATATCTTTTCACTTCATTACTTCCTGGGTCGCTTGGGGGTGCTGATGGGATGGTTTCATGGGGACCATTGCTATCCCACTCTTCCTCCTCCCTTCTCCTTCTGTGCTGCTCTTCCTCTGCGACACTGGGCCCAACAGCACTGTGGTTTTCGGCCTGGCCTTGGATCCCACTTGTCTGACCTGCCTGAGCAGTGCAAGGTTGCTCGAGGCTCTCTCCTCTACACTTCTTCTTCCCCATGTGATCCTTCATCCAGATAGGTGAGTGCAGAGCCATCTAATAACAGAGTTATGTCACTCCCATAGACCTCTATGGTCCAATCTTTCCACAGCAATGGCGGCTCTCATGGAGCCTCACGGAGCGTTAACATGGAAATCCCCATTGACTTTAGTTCTATTAGAAGTTACTTAGTTCTAGGAGGTGGCCGTAGAACACAGAAAATGTGGTAAAGGTAATGTAATTTGTTTGTACTTAATCTTTGTTTAGTATGTGATGGTTCTCTGTTAGTTTCCAACGAACAGAAGTTTACTGTTAAGAAACATTTTAATCTACGCGAATCACATCACCAACCGACTTCCTGGTCCCCGGTTTGCGCAACTCTCATTAGACGGCTCTGGGTGAGTGACTTTTTCTGTGCCATGCAGATCTAGATGATGTCTCTGCTGGACTGGCACTGTCACTCCTCTCATCACGGCGAGGTGTCTCCCTGTGGAGAGACAGGCGCGCAGCGTTCCACTTCCTTCCATCACTCAAGACGAAGGTGCTCGGGCCGGTTCGCTTTCGGGCCAGTTCGCTTCCGTCAGGGGTTCCGTGTACCGTTTCTCTCCCTTTCCCACATGGAAAGGCTTGCGAATGCACACTTTGCATCTCTCTTGGAGTCAAAGTACTGCTTGCTTCTTTTGTGTCGCCGGATGACTGTAGCTCTGACGTCATCATACTCTCTACTGTCCTCTCAGCAGCTGGAAAGGATTTTTGCCGGTGGTTGCATGATCAGTGGCTCGATAACTCTGCAGCATCTCAGTCACTGCAGGCTTCCATGGATGCTGGGCTACCACTGCTGCCTGGATACAGTCTTTTAAGACACGGTTGAAGCATTCTTGGGTGGGTGGTATACACTTGTCTTGATGTGTTTCATGCCTCTTTCCTTTGGCAAGTCGGCAAAAGCAGAGGGTGTGATTTGTGGCCCATTGTCAGAAATTATTATAAGGAGGTTGCCTTAATGAGTGAACACAATGGAAAAGCATTTCACCACTGTAGCAGTTGCATTTGAGGTGAAGGCCACCTCCGGTCACTTACTGAAGTAGTCGATGAAAGTAATGGCAAATCTGCAATCATGGGCCGCACGCTCAAATGGGCCTATGATGTCAATTGCCACATGCTGAAAACGGCCCCCAGGAAGGTCAATCGGCTGTAATTGGGCTGGAGAAGCTCTGGCTGTTTTGTCACATGACTGGCAGATTGAGCAAGAGAGCTGGACTTGAGGGACAAGATCGTCCATGTGTGGCCACCAGTAGAGCTCTCTGAGGCGTTGCTTTGTGTGGACCACGCCTTGATGGCCTTTGTGCACCAGATGCACGATTTTCTCCTGAAGAGGCTCAGGAACCAGCAGACGTGTACCTCGTAAGATCAGGGGAGCCTCAACAGCAAGTTCATGTCGCACTTAGTAGAATGGCTATTGTTCAGCTTGTAGCGATTTCTTCACCTTGGGCCCCCCTGAGTGAATCACATGTCTCAGCTGTGTAAGTATGGGACAACTTTGAAGTTGGCAAGTGGCAATGCATTGTGAAGCGTAATCTCAGCTATATCTGTGCTGAGGTCTCCGTCAGTTTCCGCAGTGGTATTGGACAGTGTAGTACAGCACAGCTTTGACTTTTTGTATTCCACTATTGAACTGGACCTGCACTACCCCACAGGAACACACAGACACACAGACACAGACACACACACACACACAATGTACCAGGGACTGCACCTTACCTGCACTACCTCAGTCCTGCAACATACACACTAGGGCTGGGCGGTTTTGGAAAAAATTAGCATCACGGTTTTCTTGATGAAAATTGATATCACGGTTTTCTGCACGGTTTTTTGATATGCGACGATTTCCCCCCAAATCTTAATCTTTCTGAGGAAAAGACTTAAATTAAATGTTAAAATGAGAGAGAATCATGAATTTAAATTAATCTCCATTTATATTTTATCATTTTTTCATTTCAATAATATTTTCTATAATTTATAGTTTATATTTCCCTATCCAACAAAGTCTTAAATTAAATGAGAGAAAATGCAGCATTTCATAAAATAACCTAAAATCTTGACCAGGGTACCATAGATTTTTCAAGGAAGAAGGGTTAAATGATTATAAGTAGCTGTTTTGGACTTTTTTCAAGACAGCCCAAAACAGCTTATTTCGTTCTACACCTGGCAACACTAATTGCTTATTTGTCGTTCTACACCTGGCAACACATCCGGCGTGTTGCGCTGCCGCTGGACTTAACTAGCGAGTAAACAACAGTGGGAAAGAAACGAAACAGACTGAAGACAGACACGGAAAACAAACGGATTTACTTGACATTGTGTGCATATTGTCTTTGAATTAAAGTCCAAATCCAACGTAGAATGTATTTTGTCCAGTAGTTTGTGTCATATTGCGATGTGTTTCGCTCCTATTTTGCCCCCAAATCATTTCAAACAAATATAGCAATGTAGCAATGTATCTTGTCTGCCCATTGCATTTGAAAGCTAGGCTACTTACAGGGCTCTCAAGTTTTGAAGTTTGTTGGGAGTGAGATTGGGGGGGGGAGGGCTGGGTGGCGCACCGAACCTTCGGCCCAACGGCCCATCGGCCGGTTATTACAACAACAATAACACATAAGTAGCACTAATAGGCCTAGTTATGACATTTGTTTCATCTAGTAAAGAAAACTAAAATATGTTGAATATTTTGTGTGTGTTATAATAATCATCATCATCATCATCATCATCATTTTATATATTGCCTTTCAAAACAACCAAGTCAGCTTGAGAAACCCAAAGGCCCATGCAAAAGATGGGTGCTGGCACTGACATTTCCTCATTAATTATTATATTTCCAGTGAAATACTGCACGGCATACAGATATACGAACACACGGACAAAGAAGTGCATTCTTTCTTTTTTAATAAACTAAATGTCAAAGGTTCTTTTCAGGAAATGCATAGATCAAACAAAGAATAATAATAATGATAATAATAACATCCATTTTGGCTGCTCTTTGCTTATGGCACATGAGATGAACCACTCTTATTCACCAACCACAGCTGTGTGTGTGTGTGTGTGTGTGTGTGTGTGTGTGTGTGTGTGTGTGTGTGTGTGTGTGTGTGTGTGTGTGTGTGTGTGTGTGTGTGTGTGTGTGTGTGTGTGTGTGTGTGTGTGTGTGTGTGTGTGTGTGTGTGTCAGGTCTTGACATTAACTTTTCCGCTTGCTGGCCATTGTGACTTGTGGTTATCCCAAGTCACTAGCCATTCAGCTATTCTATAGCCACAAATGTGATATTGCTCCTTTTTCCTCATCACAACACTACATCTAAACTCAGAACATGAGGTGCCAAAGCAAGAATATGAATGCACAGCTTTCTTCATGCACGGCAACCCAAACATAAACACACTAAACGAAATCAGTAGCCTTGTCAGTCTAATGAAATATGACTATTCTAACCACTGGCCGGGCCACGACAAGGAAAGAGAGAGGGAGAGAGAGCGACCGGAGAGAGAGCGCAGGAGCGAGAGCGAGAGCGAGAGAGAGAGAGAGAGAGAGAGAGAGAGAGAGGAGGAGAGGAGAGAACGTCCATGCACATAGTGCGCAGCGCACATCTTGGAGAGGACTCCAACTGGGAGACCATGGCGACCAGGCAAAACGATGAGTAACTTATCCAACGAGGCTTTAATAGCATTGCTCGGGTCGTGGGCATCCATCTGGCAATGTGCCGCCTCCGCTCCCTCTGTCGAGCAGTCGGTTTCCTCCATCCGGATCCATAGGATCGCGCAGTCATCGTCTGGCTCCTGCCTGGTCCCATCCGGTCACCGGCTCACGGTCATCACGTCTCCTGCTTCGGGGTCGTGGTCGTCCCTCCACCTCCGAACTTTCTCTCTCCCGCTCTCGCTGCGTCCTCCTCTCCCCCCAGTCGTCTCCCGTCATGTTTTGCAACTGAACATTTAACCAATGGCCCACCCGAAAACCACCAATCACCGGTCCCATCCTCCCATTCCTCCACCTGCGCTTGTTTACACTCAGTAGATTGGCGTGTGCGTTTCCCGATTCCACATGTCCGTCTTCTAAAACTCTCCCAAGGAAAACAACGCCATTTCTTATAGATTCCGCCTGATAGTCACCCTGTGACACTGTGGCTGAATCTCAAATGGTGCACTTGTGCTTAGTGTTCATGTTTCAGTGTGCATGCCGTATTAGTTACGCACTGAAACATAGTGCCCGAAGTGCACAAGTGCACCATTTGAGAGCTAGCCCGTGCCTGTTACTTCCTGAAGCTGAGCACGCTGGGAGTGGGTTATGCTATTACTGTTTTTCATTTTTAAGTGTGTTTGTGATTATTTAATGTACTGGGGGTGTAAATATACTGGAGATATTATTGTGAACATTTTATGATCGCGATGTTGGGGTGGATGGGTTTATTTTACATTTTAAAGAGTTGTCACCATTGTTGTGCAAGCTGGCGCACAACACCTGTAGGTTGATGCATCCAAGTACACTGTCTCATGCGTGCCTGAGCCTGCAAGGGTTCATCAGAACCCTTAGCAAAGCTGAAACAGCAGCCAGGCGAAAATTTGACTCTGGTGAGTGAATTGGACGGGCGTGTGAAAACGTAAGTGTGGCGTGTGAGAGTGTGAAAACACTCTGAAGAGTGTGTCACACGCTCAATGCGTGAGACTTGAGAGCCCTGGCTACTTAGCTTATAAGCAGTCTTAACAGCAGTGCTGCACACACAGTTGGGATGGTAATTTAATACAGTTAAGAATCAGATAATTGTTGTAGCCTGTTAACATAGCACCACATAGAATTGCCTTTTATTTATTGTGAGATCAAAGGTAGGCTAAATGAATTTAAATGTTTGTCATGATTCATCCATGCCATGTGTGTTCATCATGTTTCACTCTCACTAGCCTCTAGCGCGATTAACCAATTATTTTATTAGTTCAATCAACATCTTACATTGTGGTGACATTCCCTTGTAGAATAGCAACAACAGTGGACTTAGCAGAGTTGAAATGAAGTGTCAGAGACTTATGAATTAGAAGAATCTTTGGAAGTGTGACACGGAGTATGAAGCTCACGCACATAACATTGTAGGCTATAAACAACAACATCAAAACCGCCTCTCATCAAAAAGAGAACCTTGTGTAGTGTAAACCGAGATCACGGTTTTTTAACGGTATACCGCCCAGCTCTAATACACACACTATTGCTGCTGTCACTGTTATTATTTCTACTTCTATTATTGTAATGTCCACATTCTATATTTATCTATCTTCTGTTACATGTTGAATGTTAAATGTTTATATGTACTGTATTTATTATTGACCACTTATTGTTACCAGTCCATCACTGTACCTGTCATGTCTTGCACTATGTCAGTCTGTAAAATGTCAGTCTTGTATATGTCTTGTCCTGGCATGGTATAGAGAGAAAATGTAATTTCATTTCCCTTGTATGTCTTGTGCATATGAAGAAAGTGACAATAAAAGCTGACTTGACTTGACCTGGAGTCAGTGAGGGGAAGACGGGACAGGCAGTCTGCCATGACGTTTTCACTCCCTGGCCTATACTGCATGTCGCATTAGTAGCACATCAGCTTAGCAGACCATCTTGCAATCGTCATGCCGGCTCTGTTCATGCCTTTGGTGTTGACAAGAGTTGTCAGTGCTGAAGAGTTGTCAGTGTGAATCGGTATAGACCATCGTGTGTTATGAAGGCAGTGAGGTTGCGACTCTCAGTGTACAGTGGTAACGGGTGATAAACTGAGCTCAAGTCAATCTGACTGTATTGTGTGGTGCCTGCTAATGACGAGAACAAATCCTCCATATGAGGCGGGTAACAGTCCATGATCACACTTTTGTTGGGCTCTGGAAGTTAACACAGAGCCGTATTCCACCTTAGCACTTTTGTGCAACAACAAGAGGACTCACCCATTCAGATGCATCCACATGCTCAATGTTGCCGGCCTGCAGCAAGTGATTCAGCTCCTCCGACACCTCTTCTTGTATGCTCAGCGGCAACCGTCTCAGCTTCTGGCGAACTGGCTGCACCGTGCTGTTCACTTGGACCTTGTGAATGATACCTTTCACACAACCGAGCTGCTGGGGTGAAGTAGAATCAATGTTCTTCACAGCATTCACCTTGCCTCCCATTATGTTCACATTGAGTGCTTTAATCAGGTCAAGCCCCATCAGTGGCGATCCAGCTTTCATGATCTAGAAGTGAGTGTAGACTTTTTTGTCATCTTCAATGTAAACTGTAGCAGGTAAGCATCCACGTACAGGCAATTCACCTTTTACATAAGTAACTAATCTGATTTTACGTAGCTTCTCTCACTTCACTCTTTGACGATTTGCATAATTTAGCAAAATGTCCCTTTTTGCCACATTTAATGGGAGCCTGTGTAAGTTCTACCAGGGAGATTCGAATTACTCGGCTGTGAACTTAACTATTATTAACCAATCAGACTCTCTCTATTGACTGGTCACTCGCATCAACATCTTCCCAGGTTTGTCAACCAATCACGACGCGAGATTGGGGATTCCCCTTTTTGTTACAAATGCATCGTTCCTTCCCTTCGTTCTTTTTAAAAAGCTGTCAGTCATTCCATTCCCTGCTTTCTGATGTAAGCCGACTTTGACGCCACCTCCACCCCTCCGGCCACCGTCACCAGTGGTTCCCGTCTGACAGGGGGCAGGCTACGGCCACCTCCATCTCCGATGGGAGGATATGCAGTCCGACCATGGAATCCTACGAGAAGACGGGAGCCTGAGGCTGCGCAAAAGAGATCCATTCATCATATACCTTGCAATTTCATGTTTAATTAATTGTTCAATAAATGTCAATATCATTCACTTTTTGCGTGAACGCGTGTAAACGTAGGTGCGCTAATGGAGGGCTCGTGTATTAGGCCACTGTCGTGTATTAGGCCGTTGTCAGACCCTGTCAATAATGATGGAAGTAATTTTTACTACTATTATTGGAATGATCTGAGCAGCGAGACACTCACGCAAGCACGCACACCCACAATATTGAACCCCAAATGTAGCCTACTTCTACACACTTAGGCTACACACCATGAACACACCTACACACCTAAACGCACACTTTCACTGTTATTTCACCTCGATCATAGTGCAAAACAGAAGCAAAGGCACAGACGGGGAAAAAAATGTTTGTGTCTCCAAAATGTGTGTGTGGTGGGTATGTTTGGGTGTTAGCCTACTTACACATAACGTTATCAGTCGTTCCCTTCCAAAGCATTCAGTTGCACGTTGCGTCTCAAATGCGAAACATTAATACGAATACAAATTCTGGATTAACAGAACGATTTCCAAGCATCACGTGACTCTTCCAACACCTTGAAGACGTAGGCTACAGATATGTGGTGTTTACTAGCTTTGGTTTTTAATGGACGCGTCAGTGACTGCTGTCCACACAGGCTAGTCACACGCGCGCGCACGCACACACACCCACACACACACATAGCCTGAACGAAAGCCGATGGTTGACTGTCAAACACACGCATGCACGCTGCCAGAGTAGCTGGTATCCTTTACCAAAATCCATCCACGAAACCAGCGATCCTACTACAGTACTACTAAAGATAGTGCTGTCAAAATAACTCTGAAGTGGTGAATGCATTCACACAGGTTACTCAAGCATCACGCGACTCGAAATGTGCACTCCATTGTATTGTTGTTTTGGCATGTTTGCATTTAAATAGCCTACCGTTTACAGCGATATCTCACACTCTAAAAGAGCTGAACCTGCTTCAGCGAAACTACTTCTCCACAGCAAAAACACCCCATTGTTGACATGCCACAGCCGGCTAATAAATAACCAAACGGCCTACCTTAAAACACTGTCCTGATCATCGCAGGACTTCTCGCAAGTATTCCATTTCTTTAATCCAAAGGGTTTACACACACTGCTAGCAAGAAATGGGGATTTGCATTGCTAATTCATCTCGTGTATGGGAAAACGTTTTCTTCCGTTTCTTCAGACATTAGTAATGTCACTCACTACCCACATCCAAAATGTGTTGCTAATTATATTATTTCAACTATAAGGAGATACAAATCAATGTTATATCAAACCCCACTACAACTGAAAACACAACTATTAGCAGAAATGTGGCAGCAGTAAGCAGATTTTTTTGTATGAGGGAACTTTGGCAGTAAACTGGATGACGTACCCCAGGCCAGTGTTTCTCAACAGAGGTGCCGAGGAAACGTGGCTGATAAATAAATGATGTAATATAATACATATTCGTCTATCAGGGGTGCCCAACCAGTCGATCGCGAGCTACCAGTCGATCTCGAGGGGAGTGGCAGTCGATCGTGAGACATGTAATGTGACGGGGAAAATACTGTCTTTCAAAAGTAGGCTATGTAGCAAGCTGCTGGTACTGTATTGGTTAGATAATTAGTCCCACTGTAACACAGAATGAGGGGAAAGCATTAGGAAGTGACCGTAAGGGTATTGCAGTTGATTCATGTGTGCACACGTGACATCGGGTGTCCAACAGAACATGAGCGCAACGATGCGTTATTAGAGATGTGTCGTTCATGAACGAGCCAGTTCTTTTGAACGGCTCCCTGAAGTGAACGATGGGAACCGGATCACTGCTGGGGGAGCCACTCGACCGTTATTTCGTTCATTTTTCATTAATTTTAAGCATGTGACTTCGACCAGAGTAATTAAACTTGGGGAAAAACACAATTGTTTGCCTTACAGAGTGGCAAAAACGGTCTTTAGAAGCAGGAGAATATTCAGTTGTTGTTTGGACAAAATTACCTCGAGGCGGAGTCAAAATATTACATTCTAAACACTGAATAAATAATTTAAAAAAGAGCCAAAAGAGCCAGTTTTTTGAACGGCTCTTTGAAAGGAACGAGCCACTAAGATCCAGATCCCGTCAAAGAGCCATAAATCCCATCTCTATGCGTTATGACGCGGCAATATGCGAGAATCTTCGTCCAAATCGCTAGTCGCATGCATCATCGCTAATTGCGTTTACATCGCGTGCCGCGTGTAAGGGAAATGTTAGTTGTTGACATGTATGGAATTCACTTTAATTTGTGCTGTTTCTTGCTCCAGTTGTGCACAAAACGATTGGCCAAACTCACAATAGGAAGCCTTTGCTGTGCTACTGTCCCAGAGAGCTGGAAAAAAACTCTTAACAGGGGTGTTAACCAATCCAATGAGTTCTCTCTCTCTCTCTCTCTCTCTCTCTCTCTCTCTCTCTCTCTCTCTCTCTCTCTCTCTCTCTCTCTCTCATAGTAAAATGAACGTAACTAGCCTACTATTTACCTAACAAATGGTGAATTTCTGAGCCCTTTTTAATTTGTACCACTGAAGGCATGTGCATAGTGCTTCATCATATTTTAGAAATAGGGCCTATGTGCCTACATATGGCTTTTATATACCAAATGTTTATCATTTTTAAATTGTTTCAGTTGTTTATGACTTGTGTAGGACTGAAATTATCTCTGCATACTATCATTGCTGCATTGCTTTGTAAACATAGGCTATTCAACACACTTTAAAAACACACTGAAAAGATACGGCCATAGTAGCCTACTAAAAACATTTTGTTCATAATAATGGTGATTAATAATTAGGGCTGGGCATAGATCATTTTTTTAAATCTAGATTAATCTCACTGTAATTATTAAATTAATCTAGATTAATCTAGATTAATCTATATCAAAATGGCTCAATCAGAATAGGCACGCTAGCGAGATAATGACAAAAAACCTAGGGGGTTTCTGAAGATGGCGCATTAGACCAGAGCTCATCTCTTTTTTCCAAAAATGCATCTCATCATCAAAAAAATGGTTGATATTTGGTGATGAAAAAAAAATCACTGCAAAATTTGAAAAGTGTTTCGAATATGTTAGGAAGCATTTACAGTCATAATATACTGATATTTCAAAATGAACAGTGCTATAAATTGTAGAGGCAAATACAGATAAATCTATCAAACATTTAGACTATTTAAACAAAATGACCTGAACAATTCAGCATTTCTAATGGGCAGAGAGAGAGAGAGAGAGGGAGAGAGAGAGAATGAATCTGCCACTGACTGTTAAAAGGGGCACCGGCTCCTTTAGAGAGGGAGGAGCTGCACAGCAGGTACAGCAAAGTCAGAGCCAGGCTACTAGATTTCTAGAGCTAGTTCTAGACCCTAACGCACTGACCCACATCGATTTGGCCTGACCTGACAGTTGTGCTCTGCGTTAGAATGCCAGCGGAGTCACAACTACAAATGAATTCAGTTTGCAAAAAAAAAAAAAAGTCAAGCGCGACGACCGCGAGGTTGGCTATATCAAGTGCAACAACCGTGAGGTGTATTACTGTCCGGCAAATGCGCGATTATAACACAAACATTCAGCGAGAGTAGATATTGACAGTTTCAGTTTGACAATCTTAAAAATGTAGTCCTATATCACACAATCTATGCGTTTACATGAGACACTTAAGTCCGATTTAACTCACTTTAAATCTGATTAAAACTTAATTCCACTCTAAAAATATCATGTAAATACTTACCGAACAGGATTTAAGTTTATTCCGATTTAAACTTAAGTCCGATTAAAGTGGGTGGTTTATTCCTCTTTTAAATCCGATTAAACACGTTCCTCTGTCATGTAACCTTTTATTCGGAATTACAATAAATCCAGCCGTTCCACGCATGCTCGTTGACCACATGATGGCGCCAAGAGACCGTGCTCTTTGCCAGTGAGAAAAACATGGCGGCACTTCCTGTTGATTTTCACATGAAAGTTTTGCTTAATTTAAAGTCCCTAAGCGACTATAAATGTTGTGGCTTCCATATATTGATGTAAAAGTGCCCCACGAAGTAATGAAGCACAACAAAGTTACTCCACATTACCATTTGACAAATCGTTTTTCTATGCTAACACAGGGTAGCTAATGTAGCATTGTAAATGATCCAGGGAGAAAGGGGAAAAGTTGTGATTTCAGTCCGCTTGAGGCAACTATTTTCGTGGGGAAGATGACCTGCATCTCGGTGGCATTGGACCACGCCCCCGTGCCTTATTTGGCTCGCTCAGCACGTGCGTCCTCAGTCCAATCGCAATGCTTTATTTTCCCCAGACGTTCAATCGCATTTGAGTGAAAGTAATAATAATAATAATAATAATAATTGTATTTGTATAGCACTGTGTCATACAAGGCATGTAACTCAAAGTGCTTAACAAATGGGAAAAAACATTGTTAGAGATAGATTTAAAAGGAGAGGTATAGAGGAGAGGCAGAAAAAGCAGGAAGGCAGAGGAAGAAGAGATAGACAGAGAATGTAGAGTCATAAGGTCAACGTAGGTTAGGACCAGGATTCTTAGATGTGTAAGGTCCATAGTGGCTGGGCCGATCATAAGTCATAGATAGTCACACAGAGATTGGGCGCTCAGGTGCGGCCCCTGGTGGCATCAGGGGTGAGGAAAAACTCCCTTTCGCTTGATTCATAGTTAGTTATTATTATTATTATTATTATTATTATTATTATTATTACTATTAATAATACTGACATCCTTCAATTTGATTTGGTAGATCACGGCAGACCATCAACTTCAAAAGTAAATCTCGGTTAAAAAAAGTTTGGGCACCCCTCGTCTAAATTGATAAGGTAATGTTAGTCAGTGGAATCTTTCATCTGCTATTTACGCACAATTATAAAATAAAGTAAATATAGGTCTCCACCAGTGCTCACGCTAGAATTCTTACTGGCCGGACAAGTGGCCGGCTGCATTGCAGAATACCGGACATTTAGAATATCTGACGGACCTTCCCTCATATAGCCAAACACACACTCCCTAATGGGTCAAAGTGGATAGTAAATTGGTGTTTTCTACCAGCAAAACTTAAATTTCACTAGCATTGGGCCAGTTGGCTGCCTGTATGCACGGGGAGCAAACGCGCGCTCTCTTTCACATACCCGAGAGCTCGAACGAACTGAAAGAAAAAAAGCAGCCAGCCGTGCTGCACGCATAGGCATATCTAGCCAAGTTATCGACTGAAAACATTGTGTTTTATCAGCAAACCCGAAGAGAATTTCCCTACTCAAATTGAGTAACAATGTGATGACTGTAATGGTTGTGCAGTAACGGTAACAACGCTACTGAAATTTGAACTGTATCGCATTGCGTTCCTGCGCTCTCAAGGGAATAGACGCTCTATATATGTGGGCGTGTGAGATACATCCACTAGCCATTTTGGCCGGTGATGAAAAGCACTTTTACTGGGACTTCTCATGAGCATATCGTTCTCTGAAATGTTTAAAGGTGGGATAGGAGATGTTTTTCTGGCACATGTTTTACCATATCATCTAAAAAACTCCTCATGACGCCATAGCACCCATTGAAATAGAGTGTTTGGAAAAAAAACGTTATCTTTTGGTCCAGTGTAGAGGGCGTAGTCAGAAGAAAACGGCAACCAATAGAAGTAATACTCATCATCACTTCTATTTGTTTCTGACACGTCCATCAACCGCCAGCACTCACCCCTCCTCCCTGCGCGTTCACCGACTCGTGAACTTGACCGACCCCGCCCCCATCATTCATTCACACGACACGCGACAAGGCTCATCATCACTCGGCTAGTAGCAAGGTAACGAGAGTTAGCAGCAGGCTGAGCTACTTGGAAACTTTGGTGGCTTTTGCAGAGCTACAGGAATACCTTTGGCTTTTGGAACACTGGACTAACCATGTCAGGATAACATACTCCCTTGGATTATAGTCATCGGACTCGCAAGACCAGACTCCAACACGGGCTGAAATGGGGCCTGACACTCTTGGACACAGATGTCGGCTACGGCAGCGGCTTCAAATACGCTTTGATGACCATATTTCTAATCGAGAGGTGAGGTAATATATTTGTATAATATTTTGTGAATTGGTTTAGGACACAGTGGTGTCTTTTTTTAAGCAAGTATCCATTGAGAGGGGTCAGAGGATTAGCTCAAGCTCCAACATATCTAGCTGCTACCTTGCTTAACATAGCTGCTACCTCAATCGCTTTATTTTTTTGTGTTTTCCCCCCCTGTGGCATTTATTCTGTGCACATGAACACGTTTTCAGAATTGCTCTGTGTAACTCAGACGGTTACTCTTGTGTGTTTTGCTACTAGTTGTGCGAACGAGCCAGACAAACCAGCTGGGAGGACGGAAGCACCCCTTCTCCATCCGCGTTCAGTAACTGAATACGGATTCACCCCGTAGTAAGTAACCTAACATGTTTACGCACACATTACGTTGACCAGCAAAGCCCATGTCTTTCTAGTGGTTTACAAAAATATATCGTTTGCATGTTTTGCTTTGGTACGTCTCTGTTGTATGACGCTGGTAATAGTAGCAAGCACAAGCACAACCTGTTCGCCGCTCCAGCATTGCGAAATAGATTGCCTTGGGTTTTCAAATGTTTACATGATTGTGAGCAGGGCTTTGAACCATTATTTTTTTCCAAACGTTCCGTTCTGAACAGAAACGGAATTATAACGTTTCCGGTTATAAGTTCCACCAATAAATTGACGTTCCCGAACCGGTTAGAACAAAAAAATATTGTTCCCGGAACGGTTAATTTCGTTCCTGTCAGCTGATTACTCCCCATAGGCCTAACTGACGTTAATTAACCAAGAAAGACAGAAGTGCAAATGAGTCAGCCTACTTCCAAACTGTTTATTCAAGCGGATGAAAAGAATATTCTCCAGAATTTTGTCAATCAGGGATGACCTAAGCGGAGAATAAACCTCAATGATGAAAATGTGCGTTCCATGCTGACTTGGGTCACGGGGAGCGCTATGATGGACATTGTGAGTTTGTGCATATTTGAAGCGGCCATGGACGCCCAATAACATTCTCGGTGCGCTTTACACGTGCTTCTCTGCAATATCTTATAATGATGCAATGGAAACTCTGCCCTTTTGTATGACAGTGGTTTCTCTTATTTAAGATGTGTAGTGGAGACTTTGTAATCCATAGCTCTCTCTCCATTCAGTCAGAGAATGTCTGATGTCACACAGGACGTGAACCTCAGCCGTCATGGTAACGTGCGCAGGAAAATAATTACTTTTTTTTTTTTTTTTGAGGAACGGTATTAACCGGTATTAACCGGTTACCACTATTTTTAAATAAGTGTTTCCGTTCCAGAACATAAAAAATAATAACGTTTCCGGTTTCGTTTCTGTTCCCTGTAAAATACAAAAAGTTCCTGGTTTTCGTTTTCGTTCCTTGAACCGGTTCAAAGCCCTGATTGGGAGTGTAATGTTGTTAACTCGCTGATGTCGTTTTTGAGAAGACAGTAGTTTTGCATTTCATAAATACCACCTAATGACCATGACGGCTACACGGCAGATCTTTATTGTGATGGCTACACTGAATGATCACATGGAGATGCCGGTACATTATTTGTTTTACCCTGGTTATATTGAAATGTTCTGCTTTGTCCATTCCAAGGTTGTGGTGTTTTCCATAGCTGTTCCTTGCTCCTGTATCACAACATATCAAGGCTGCCAAGTAAATGAAGAATGAATCACCGCACACTGGTAGCTTATTTTATTCATGTTTGTGGGTGTAATTTCGTCCAGTTGCAGATACTACTATCCTTTTTGGAATGATCTGCCTTTGAAAAACAATCTGACAAAAGCGAACAGATCCTGTAGTTGTAATTGATACACTAGACTAAATTATTATATTCCTATGTATGCGCGCACGTGCCAAGTTTTCAATTCAACACACTGGGACACTTTTCAGTCTTTGAGGTTGCTGGAATCAACACAGACTACCTCCATGCACCTTACCAGAACACTTTGCATGTTTTTTGTATACTTGTCCCCTTTGTGTATTGCTGCTAATATTTCTCTTTCTAGGTTCTGTTGGTTGCATGCAGATTGTGCCAGATGATTTATCTGTCTATGGTCTAAGCATGGGCTCTGTGCTAATATGCAATTTGTGCTCTTTTTTCCCTCAGGTCAACAGCAGACAGGGTCCTTCCACAACCACATACTTATGCCAGTAAAAGCTACAGCTTTTCTCCTCCGATCCAAGAAGCCTGGACTGCAGTCACCATCTCAACACACCAACCAAGAGAAAGGCGGATGGCTCAATTCAGTATGTAGTTCTGCAAATATTCTCAAAGGTCTTCACAGCCCCCATGGTGCTGAATGCATTTACATTTATTTGTGTAAGGTAAAAACAATGCTGATTACAGAACATAACTTGGGCCATGAATGAAATTTGAGGTAGCAGCCAGCCATCACCTGATGGTGAGAGGTGGTCCTAAGATCAGAGAGAAGCAGGTTGAAATCCCATCCTTACCTCTCCCTACCTACACCTCCATCCACAGCTGAAGTGCACTTGAGCAAGGCACACAAGTCCACTTTGGTCCTGGGACTGTAGCCAACACCCTGTAAAACCCTGCTGTGTAATTTGATGTAATGAAGCCCTAATATAGTCTAACATATTGCTTGTTTCAGATATGGAAAATTGCACGATAAAAGTTCCAGGACATGAAGGCTGCATACTGTGAACGTCAACCTTCAGGGCACCGTCCTGCGCAGAAGACTTTCTACCCTAAGAGGGATGGCTGACCGCAGACACTCACAACCAGGTGAGCCCAGATAAAGGAGTTATTTTTGGTGTCCCTGCCCCAACAACCCAGGTTACTTGCATTTAAAATGTCACTGGAGCTACTGTCAAATATGTGATTTCTAATTCTGTTTATCTTTTTACAGCACAGACGCCTCCAACCTCAGACTAGGCCCTTCACAGTTGCTGCACTTACCCACCTTCCCAGAGTTTTTTGTGTGGTAATGACAACTGTAAATATAGTATAAAGTAATGTATCTAGTGTCATGTGTAATACATTGTTTAAAATGTCCATACATTTCAATGACAGTAAATATTGGTGGACACAATTTGACTGTGTGGCTTTTTTTTTAATTCATTCTCTGACTGAAAATGCAAGGTTACATAATTTATATATTCCACAAAACCACAATCAGAAGATTATTTGACAGGTTGCATTTATTTTCTATGTATGAAAAAAAAACAATGGTAACAAGACAAACGTGGTTCCAAACCAAAAAGGTGAGATGTATAAATGTACAGATGAATGCTCCTACAGATAATGAAAAATAATAAAACTCTGCACACTGCCGATTTGTGTGTTTTATACCGTACTCTGTATAAACCTTTTTATATTGCTCTAGTGGAGCAGGGTAACCCTGGCTTATCCTGGGTATTGTACTGTGTATTACAACGTCAGCCCTGTTCAAGTGCCCCATACTGTCTGTAGGCTGCATGCCTGAAGAGACCGTTTGTCTCACCTGGTCCTACATCAGCCCAAAGTCTTCCATCAAAACTGAGAAGACCACAGCATTTCCTTTCAATGTTCATGGCCATCTCCTTACAGATTGCGCAGAGGCGCCAGGTTGGTTGTGCTACTGGGCTGTGACTGAGGACCAGATGTCATGTGCCAGGTCGAACATCAAACTGGGGTCACAGGTCAGGGCACGCTGCAGTAACCGATGGGATTGCTTCAAATTCAATGATTGAATCAAGGCCTGCAAAGCAATAAATACATTTTATGTAGTGCATTTTCTATTTGATGATGGGGACTAAATAACTCTATTGACAATAAGACCAACATGGACATAAGCAATCATTATTGTGTATATAAATAAAGATGTGCCAATTGTATGCATACAACGTTTTCAGACAATTTCTTACAAACTGGTGTTATGCCAGGGGTTACACAGATGTATGAAGTAGATGGGCTTTTATGGATGTACTTGAACTACCACTGGTGTTGTGTACCTACAACCATGTAATATCACACTACTACTCATAGGAGTAGAAATATTGTAAATGGTTATCACAACAGGTGTACTCGTGTAGCCTACTCGTGTTGCGATATAGAGTACATCTGTTGTGATAACATCCATTACAATACTTACTCATCTGGAGGAATACAGCAGGACATAATGTTATTGTGGGATGAATGTACATCCTTACAGTTAGCAGGGCGTCAATTCTGTTGGAGTCTCCCTAATCAATACCCCCGACCTCTGCTGCGTCTATCTTCCTCCTCCTCCATCTCTGGCCATCGGTCCTACTGGGCTGTTAGGTCGTGTGATGGGTCAGGAAAGTCAGAGCTGGAGCTCTCGTGGTCGTGGAAGGTCTAAAGCATATGAAAATATCGTCAGCCAAAACAATTTCATTAGCGTTGATCAGTTCGGTTGTTTTTCTTTACTCCCTCTGTCCCTGTGTCTGCGCGTGCGACAACCCAAGTGAAATCTGAAGTCATAGCCTAAAACACTACGGATTGTGGTGTCGGGTATATATAAATACAATAGTAAAATGTATACTGCTGTACACATCTGTCAAAATAAATCCATGTGTCAGTACTGTAGCTACTGGCTAGAACTACTGTCTAGGGATGACGGTATAGCATCTGTCATCAGTGTTAGGAAGTTAGAATGAGATATCTAAGTAACACGTATCAAGTCAAGTTCAATAACTAATCTAGTATACATCTACTGTCATCAATATTTCTTGAAATGGCAACCATGACGGCCTGTGCGTGTATTGTGATGTTGAACATTCTTACCTTAGCCGGAGACAGTGCCATGGCTGGAAGTTAGCTTGGCTAATCGATTTGTCGAGGCTTCTAGCCCGCCCCCGCCTCGTGAGCTCTCGTGGGTTCCCGGGATAATCCGAACACTTGACAGACTGCATGCGCGTTCATGTGTTTTGAAGGCGTGGCTTTGATGGGAGGGCTGAAGGGAGAGGCGGGCTGTGTATTTTCAAAAATATAGCTCACAGGAACCGTTTTTCAAAGATCTCCAACCCTACCTTTAATTTGACCCTCGTCTGTACTGCCCTACAATCTTAGAACGCAGTAACTCTGAAAACGGCAAACTGAGAAAAAAGGCTTCAAAGTTTTCCATATGGCGCGACAACTGTGTTGTCGGTAAATTGGTGGTGACACTTCCTGGTAATGCTTGTTTAGGATAGAAATTTAATGCACACAAAAACCCCCCCCAAAAAAACAACATTTATGTGTCTTTTTGCCACAAAAAACAGAGTTACTGCGTTCTTGGCTGGTATTACTGCCACAAAATGGAGTTACTGCAGGAGTTACTGCGTTCTTAGCTTGTATTACTGTCTACTCCCAAACCAGTCCCATTGGAACGTGCAGCAGTAACACGCCGATTTACTGCGTTTTTGTTTAACCTTTTTCGGGTCATTTTTGCACTTTCAAAATGAGTTTTCTCCAAAACGGGACGGTGTTGGACCACCATTTTTGGACACAAGACAAATGAGGTAGTTTAGAACCGATTTCCGATATAAATTTTTTTTCGACCATTTTGAGTTACTGCGTTCTAGTATTGCACGGCAGTGTAGCCTAGCCTACTTGGAGATCCACCACCATTTTTCAGCAGAGGTAAGAGTGAAAGTGATTCGATGCTGCGATGCTGCGCATGCCATCGCATTGGGTCCCAGGCTTGACTTCGCAACTGGGCATGGAACGGTTTTGCAAGCGCAATGCCCTTTGTGTTTACTGATAAAATAAAATAAAAAACCTGAATTGTTCCTCGACATCAGCTAGCGTGGGTCAAGTGATAGGGAAGCAACTTGATTGGGGAGAACGCCGTGGGGGACGAGAGCGCAAGCAACACTAGGCTATTGCGTGCTGTTTAGACTATGACACGTTCATTTACATAGGCTATTCATAACTATTTTCGGCTTTGTCCAGTTTCATATCACTGGTGTTTTGTGTAACATTCAATATTTAAAATGAGCTAATATTATTTACTTATCAATTTTAGTCATTTTTTGTCGGACATTTTGGCCGGTGACATTTTATTTTGCCGGTCATTCATGATGCAAAACGGCCAATGTCCGGCCACAGCCGGCTAACGTGAACCCTGGTCTCCAGTCAGCTGCAACTTCGAACGTAGGTCGTGTGACGTTTCCAAATGTGTTACTTTTCTAAGCTTGTGTGGTATCGGATGCGATGCCATTTTATGGCTTGTTGGTTTGGGGTGCCTTGACATTTTTCATGAATTGAAAGGGTGCCTTGCCTAAAAAAAGGTTGAGAAACACTGCCCCAGGCTACGGTGTGCTTTAGGGGACAAACATAAGAGGTTGCTGCTTCAGACTTAAGCAAGTTGATAATTAGGCCTATTGCTATTGTGCCCATTGCCCAATTAACATATAAAGGCTCAAAACTATTTTTAAACATATTTATTTTAGTTAATTCATTTGGTGTTAAATACGTTATACAACTCAACAGCTCGTAGTTCACCATATTTTCCAGCTTTTTTTTTTTTTTTTTTTGAGAACTCATGTCCAAGGGGGCGTGAGACGTGGCGTGAGGGGGCGTCGCCCCAAAAGGCCCCCTCGTGGCGCCGGCCCTGCTGATGCCGTTGGCGGGTTTTTAGCTGAAGACCATAGCATAGAATTTTTAACTGCTTCTTTAATTTGGGATGCAAGTGTCTGTGCCTTCTCTAAATTTAAATCCTCCTCCATCAGTAATTTATCCTTAACCGCACTCAGGTAAGCACAAGAGATAAGCTGATCATGAATCATTTCCCCTTCCATTGCTCCAAATTGGCATTGTAAAGCTAGCGATCTCAAAGCTGCTACATACTGGGAAGCGTTTTCATCAGCTTGTTGCAAACGGTATCACATTCACTTAAGGTACAAATTGCTTTTCTAAAGCAGCCATGGCTTGATCAAATGTCGCACCTTGATCTGGTAAGTCGTTGAAAATGCGTTGTCCCTCCGGACCCAGGCATTGTAGTAGAATTGCACGTTTTCGTACGTTGAGCCATGTGTTTCCAGTAGCATGTATGGCTTGCATATAATTATCGAACATTTTCCTCCATGATGCAAACGGAAACGGGGGCTCACCCACTTGTGGAAGAAAAACTGCTGGACTTAATTCTGCTGATCTGTCGTTTCTTTTGTCGTGTCATTTTATTTTGCTTGTGGCAAGCACTTTGCAATTGTGCCAGAGGAGCCGCGGATGAAGTGCGCTATATTGAGACAGAATCACAACGAAATGGGAAGGAATTTGTACTTATGGATAGACCACCCGAAATGTTTTCCAGGAAATCGGCAACATGGTCCGATGAGAGAGGGAGATAGAACGAGAATTGCGCAAGTTTGTGTTTGGGTGCGTGAGAGAGAGAGAGAGAGAGAGAGAGACGGCGTGTGTTATGCTTTGAAATCGTCAAGTCAAGTCAAGTCGATTTTATTGTCAATTTCTTTCTTTTAAATGTGAGAAGCTAGGAGCAGATTTCACTTGGCACACGTGTGTGGGTGAGCAAGGGAGAGGGAGAGAGAGAGAGGCGTGTGCACTTGATGAATAGTGATTAATTTTTTATCACACTTAAATTTGCGGTGTAATTAATCTATCTAACGCGCTAAATTTGCAGCCCTTGCCTCCAAGCTAGCAGATTTGAATAGGAGAATAAATTACCTGGACAATTAAGCTTAGATTCATGTTAGTGTTGCACCGATACCGATACCAGTATCGTTGGATCGGTAGATCGGCACTAAAATGGTGGAATCGGTATCGGCGAGTACCAACAAATAGGGCACCGATACCATTTCCAGAAGCTTGTATGACACTTAAGCAGCCTTGAAATTAGTTACTTCATAGAGGTAGTTTTGCTGGATTCACTTTGTCCTTTTCTTGTTTCACAAAGGTAGGCAGCAGCCTGACAAAAGCCATGCAATGATTTTACATCCAAGTAATATGCACTACAGCCCTTCATATATATATTTCAAATAGGTTGGTATCGGTATCGGCCGATACTGCACAGTCAGGTATTGGGTATCGGTATCGGGGCCAAAAAGTTGTATCGGTGCAACACTAATTCATGTTAGCAAGACTGATGGAATTGACCTCTGTCTAAAAAATAGCACTGTTTAGCAACTTGAACTCGGAATTGGGGTTAATGTTGTTGATGAAAGTCCACTGGTAGGGCAGTAGATTTGGAGCATATTTTTAAGGTACAGGGGTCCTTAGTCATGAAGACGTTTAAAAAAAAGAAATAAGACTTAAAATCAATTCTGAAAGACACTGGTAACCAGTGTAGGGACCTTAGTACCGGGGTGATCTCTTTTCTTTGTGATAGTAACCTGGGGACCATTCCATCATTGGCGCTGAATTCAGCGGCGTTTACACGCAAAAGCCGAGTTTCAATTAACGGCGGCTTCTGACACGTTCCACCACTGAAGATAAGCTGCGCCTTGGCTAGTTTCACTTCAGCCGCGCTCATCAGAGCTGGCGTTGCGCTCGTGCACGGTGTACAGGGGAAGTCCATATCAACGATTGTCGAAAATGCGATCATGTTGTAGACTGGGGCATGCCTTGTCAAATCAAGTCTTTATCAGACATATGATGCGAGCATTTGTAGGTGAGCGGTAACGTAACCGCACTCCAATAGAGAGGCCCGTGTTCAATCCCCACCGTGCGCAATTGTGACCAAGAGGGGGGGGGGGCGCGCTCAAGGCCCACTAAACCCGTTCTGCACCAGGGAACACAACACACCACACAACACGCCAAGACAAGGGATAAAATTAAGAACAAATTTATACTAAAGGGAAAAGGGGGAAACTCTATCGTCAGGGCCCTGGAAGGTGGAGACCGGGGGGGGGAGCTGAGAGTCACTGGGGCGGCAGCGAGGGTGGCTCGCCAGGCGGGGGTCTCGTCAGTGGCAGGACAGCGTCGGGGGTAGCAGCGGGCACGGCTCGTCCAGCGGGGACCTCGTCGGTGGCTGGACAGCGTTGGGGGATAGTGGAGGACACGGCTCGTCGGGCGGGGACCTCGTCAGTGGCCGGACAGCGTTGGGGTCGCGGCGGCACGGCTCGTCCGGCGGGGACCTCGTCAGTGGCTGGGCAGCGTGGGCGTAGTGGCGGCGCGGCTCGTCCGGTGGGGACCTCGTCAGTGGCTGGGCAGCGTGGACGTAGTGGCGGCGCGGCTCGTCCGGTGGGGACCCCGTCAGTGGCTGGACAGCGTTGGCGTAGTGGCGGCGCGGCTCGTCCGGCGGGGACCTCTTCAGCGGATGGACGGCGTTGGGCAGCGGCGGCGCGGCTCGTCCGGTGGGGGGGCCTCGTCAGTGGCTGGACAGCGTTGGCGTGGTGGCGGGCACACTCTTCCGGCGGGGACCTCGTCAGTGGATGGACAGCGGCGGCACGGCTCGTCCGGTGGTGGGGGAGGGCTCGTCAGTGGCTGGACAGCGTTGGGTCAGCGTAGGACACAGTCGAACTAGTAAACAGGAGCAGGCTAGTTATCAGTAGTCCGGGCATAGCACTCAAGGGCCCGGGGGGGGATAGCGGCTGGCGCACCTGGGGCTGCTGTTAAGTGAAGGGAAGCACCACAGCAGATCACACTGGTGAGATTTACAAAGGTTGTCCTGACAAACAATTCAAGGCACAGCAAGCTCAGGGCAATAGGGTTCAAAAACAAAGCAGCCCAATTATCATGCAAACAGGTAGCCAGCACAACTGAAGGGTATACTGATAATAGTGCTCGAAAAAGGGGACACTTAGCGTTGCTGTCGTCGTTGCTCCTCCCTCCCGCCAGCCGAACTGCAACCGCCCGAAGGTCTCGTCTTGTCCGAGGGCTCGGCAGGGGCAGCTTCGGTGACGGTCCGAGAGAAAGGCTACTGGAGGCTGTATTCGGTGCAAAAATACACAACACTACAATCCGTGACAAACTCAAACTCTCAGCACTGCAATCCGTGAAACTCAACTCGTATGCACAGTTCGGATGAACACAATAGGTGAAAGATGCACGAATACCAGCCCCAGCAGCCAACTACCACTCGGCTAGCACCGAAGCTAACAGTTGGTAGCGACACATCAACAACACAGCTCCAGGGGTAGTCTACTTAGCTGTCGATATTCTCCCACTTCTCCTTCGTGAGGCCCGGTTTCTTGTGTCCGTTGTCCGTCTCGGCAGTCTTCTCCGGTCGTCCGTCCTCTCTGCAAGCACAGCCCGTGTGGTGTCCGGCTCCCCGGTCGTCTGTCGAACAAGACGCCTCTCCAGCATATATAATGCTCCCCCTCTCAAACACACCAATCGTTGGAGCGAATTTTCTCCCCCTGTCCAGCTGGGCTGCATTGGGACAATAATGAATTAACAGGGCACAATTATAAACCATTAGCCTTGCTAGGCTGGCTGCCGTGTTTACATTTTGGGACAGTGAGCCGCCATCTTTGTTCCGGATGGCTACACCGAAACCGCTCCCTAAAGGAAAACGGGGAGCACATATTAGTTCCGCCCCATTGTGTGTAGTCACCGCGGTGACACCCTCCCCCTCTTTTCAGGTCCTAGTCCCTTAGGACCTATCAGGAGATACCCAGGAGCCATACCTGTCGGGTGGTCTTCCTTGCGTCTCCCTTTGAGAGCGTCTCGGTTCCGCTGGGGCATCTTCATCTACCAAAGGGGCTGGGGCACCGGGGGCTAAAGCCCATCCCAGGAGGGGTGCAGGGGGTGCCGCCGGCGCCTCTGGTACTTCGGGGACTGGGGGCCGCACTTGTGGGTAGTTGGGGCAGGGTCGGAGTAGGTTACGGTGGAGCACTCGGTCAGGACCAGCCCGGCCCTCGGGCCTCACTGTGTACACCGGACTGTCAGGTCGGGGGCAGCCGACCACCACGTAAGGCTGGGATTCCCAGCGGTCACACAGCTTCCCCCGTCCGCGGCGCTGGTGGTCCCGAATCAAGACCCGCTCCCCCGGTAGCAGGGGTGCATCCTGGGCAGTACGGTCATACAACCTTTTGTTCTTTGCTGCGGCAGCACCTAAGTGCTCCGTGACCTTCTCGTAAGCATACAGCAGGCGTTGATGGTGACGACTCACCCAGTCAGTTGTACTCTGGCCCTCTTCGGTCTGGGTGGTCCCGAGAAGCAGGTCTGTGTGTAGTCGGACATGCCTCCCGAACATCAGGAATGATGGAGCATAGCCGGTGCTGCTGTGCACGCTGTTGTTGTAGGCCTGCACTAGGGAGGGGAGGTACTCTGCCCAGCGTTCTTGTTGCTCTACCTCCAAAGTCCCCAGCAGGCTCAGCAGCGTTTGGTTAAAACGCTCGCATCCACCGTTACCTTGAGGATGGTATGGGGTGGTTCGGGTCTTCCGACACCCGTAGAGCTGGCACAGCTCCTGCATGACCTTGGCTTCAAAATTGGGACCCTGGTCCGAATGTCTATGGGCAGCCAAATGGTTAGAACACTCCACAGTGCTCTGGCGGTGGTGACAGCGGTTTGGTCGAGGGTGGGAATCGCCCAGGCAAACTTGGTGAAGAGGTCGGTGACTACTAAGATGTTCTGGTACCTGTCAGTTGGGCGGCTCAGGGTCAAGAAGTCGGTGGCCATGATGTGCAGGGGAGCTTTGGGCACCAGGGGGACCAATGGGGCCCGCGCATCCGGCCTCCCTTTGCGGAGGGTGCAGCGGGGGCAGCGTTTGGTGAAGGCACCCACAGACTCCGCCATCCCAAGCCAGAAGAAATTCCTTCTTACCAAGGACAGAGTTTTCTCTTGGCCCTGGTGGCCCAAGTCGGTGTGGTAGGCCTCCAGCAGGGGCTGTGCCTGGTTCCGGGGTACCACTACCTGCTTCACGACCTCCTGGGTCCCCGGGTCTCGTCTGTCCCGGCACAACACCCCTTCTCGCAGGCTTAGCCGACGCCAATGGCTCAGTAGCTGCCGCACGTCCTGTGTCTGTGCTTGTCTCTCTGGGGCTGGAGGCAACCTCTCGCGCTGCACGTAGCCGCGGACCACCCGCAGATTGGGATCAGCTGTCTGCAGCTCTCGCCACCGTCGTGGGTCCCAGCCCCAGCTGGCGGGTGTTGTGGCTCTGCTCGTCCCCGGCGCTTCGATGACTCCAACCATCAGACCCTCTTCCAGTGGGGAGTCAGTGGGTATGTGCCTGTCTGCAGCAACCCCTCCTGAGTCTTCTGGCCTGGAAAGCACATCTGCATTAGTATGTTGTCTGCCTGGCCGGTAGCGAATCTGATAGTTGAAATTAGCCAACTGGGCTACCCATCGCTGCTCCACCGCCCCTAGTCTGGCCGTTTGGAGGTGGACAAGGGGGTTATTATCCGTCACCACAGTCACCTGTGCGCCCCACAGGTAATCTTTAAATTTTTCGCTCAGTGCCCATTTCAGCGCTAAGAGCTCCAGCTTAAAAGAGCTGTAGTTGGCGTCGTTCTTCTCAGCGGGGTGTAGGCTTCTGCTGGCGTACGCGATAACCCTCTCAGCCCCTTGCTGTTCCTGGGCCAGCACCGCGCCCAGTCCTGCATTACTGGCGTCTGCATATAAAATAAAAGGCAGAGAGAAGTCTGCATACGCCAGGATGGGGGCCTGCAGCAATTCAGCCTTCAGTCGCTGGAAAGCAGAGTCGCAGTCGGGGCTCCAGGCTACAGACGGAGACCCCCTGCCGCGGGGCCGTCCAGCATCCCCCAGAAGTGCATTCAGCGGCTTGGCGATTTTTGAAAAGTCCTTAATGAAGCGCCGGTAGTACCCCACAAACCCCAAAAAGGAGCGCACCTGACGGACGGTCCTTGGGGTCTGCCACTCTCGCACCGCGGACACCTTGTCTGGGTCTGGGGAGACCCCCTGGTGGCTAACTCTGTGGCCCAAGAACTTAACCTCTTGGCGGAGGAGCTGGCACTTCTCTGGCCGCAATTTTAGGCCATATCTCTCCATCGCCTGGAAGACCCCCTCAAGGTGGCGCAGGTGGGTGGAGAAACCTGGGGAGAACACTATGATGTCGTCCAGATACACAAGTGTGGACCACCATTTGCCCGCTGAGGCACCGCTGCATCAACCTCTGGAACATGGCCGGTGCGTTGCAGAGGCCAAAAGGCATTCTGTCCCACTCGAAGAGCCCAAAGGGTGTCGTAAAGGCCGTTTTCTCCCTGTCTGGCTCCTCCACCCGTACCTGCCAATAGCCGCTAGCCAGGTCCAGGGTGGAGTACCAGGCCGCCTGGGACAGGGTGGTGAGCGAGTCTTCGATCCGGGGCAGGGGGAAGGCATCCTTCTTAGTCACGCTGTTGAGCCTGCGGTAGTCTACGCAGAACCTCCAACTGCCATTTTTCTTTTGGACCAGGACGATTGGGGCAGCCCAGGGGCTGCTGCTCTCCCTGATAATGCCTCCCTCCAACATGCCCTTGAGCAGGGTACGAACCTCCTGGTAGAGCGTGGGCGGCACCGGACGGTACCTTTCGCGGCTGGGGGCTGCATCACCGGTGGGGATTCGATGTTTCACTGCATCGGTGCACCCATAATCCTCATCGTGGGTGGAGAAGACATGCTGCCACCGGATGAGCAGCTGTTGGAGTTGTCGTTGTTGTTGTTCTTCCAGCCCTTCTCCTTGCAGTGATGCACAGCGCAAGTGTTCAGGTGGGTCCCCAGTTACTGTCTCCGCCCCTTGGGCGACCTGTGCGACACCTACTTCGACCACCCCAGGCTCCACCCGAGTAAAGCAGACATCACTGCCTTCTATCACTTGCGGTGGGGTTACAGTGGTGACTCTTGCCAGCCTTTGGTGACGGTATAGGTGGACTGGGTAGGGCTTGGTGTTCCTCACTCGTACTGGAACTCTACCTCGGTGGTTGGTGGCGATAGAACGGGCAACCTCCACCCCTTGGCCATCCAGATGGGGCTCCACTACGACCCACCTCGTTGACCCAGGGGGTCGTGTTGGCACTCTAGCCCAGACCAGGGCTTCGCTGTTGGCAGGGATGGTTAAAGCGTAGCGGCAGGCCACCCGGGCAGTGTCCTCCCGCTCCTGTTGAACCTGTGCATGGCTGATATGGCGGCAGTCTGCGAGGATGTGGTCCCACCCCGGGGTTGGCTTAGCAGGGTGCGGAGAAACAGGGCCCCTCTTGAATAATTCTTCCCAGCAGGCGGAGATGACATTCATGCCTAGAAGCGCTCGATGTTGGCCGAGGCAGTGATCTTTGACGACCACGATCCCTTTAGCTGGTACCGCGACCCCTTGCACGTGGAAATTAGCGACCACATAGCCGATGTAGGGGATAGGGAGGCCATTGGCGCCTCGTAGGGTCAGCCAGGATGCCCCAGTTGACTGCAACGGTTGGTCGTCAAAGATTTCTTTGCACAGGGTTTCCGAAAAGAGGGTCACCTGGGATCCAGTATCTACTAGGCAGTGGACTTCCTTGCCATCAACTTGGATTCGGACGACGGGGCATTGTCCAATCAGGGCATCCCGGTTGCTGGGTGAGGGGTCGCTTGAAGGGGCCCCGGCCACTTGACCCACAGTGGCCAGTAAAGCTAAAAATCCGGCTGAGAGGGGCGTCGGGCTGTGCAGTCCCGGCTCATGTGTCCTACTGCTCCACAGCGGTTGCAGACTGGCCGGCCTTCTTCATCCCACTGGAATCGGGGGCCGTTCGGTCGGGTTGGTCTTCGCTCCTTGGTTCCTTCCGAGTAAGACCTTCCTCTGGGCGGGGGCAAGAGACTGGGACGGTTACGGCACATCTCCTCCAGCAGGGTCTTGGACAATTCTGCCATCTGCTCCTTAACATCTTTCATGATCTCCATGTGTAGTTCGCGTTTCCAGTCGGATGCAGCAGGGGGGGCAGGAGCACAGGTGCTGCTTGCGGCCACACTCGCAGGCGGTTCGTCAGTCTCCTGTTGGTCCAACTCCAATTCCAGCGCTTCCTTCCGGAGGTCTTCATAGGTCAGTGTGGCAGTGCGGCGAAGCTGGCTTTTCAGACACTGCCGTATGGGACCATCCCGAAGCCCCAAGAGAAACTGATCCCTCATCAGTGTGTCTTCCTCTCCCAAGCCGTGGTCTTCCCGGTTCTTCAGGCGGGCCAGCAATTCTCGCAGTTGAAGTGCAAAAGCGCGGATGGATTGTCTGGGGGCCTGTCTACAATTAAAGAATTGGGCCCTTAGAGTAGCCGTAGGGGTTTTGTCCCCATAGAGCTCCTTTAAGTAATCGAGGACAGCTTTGGAGGTGTTGCGCTTAGCTTCAGCTGCTGCAAGCACTTCTCTCCTGGCTTCTCCTTCCAAAGAGCCAAGTAGAAACTGTAGCCTCTGTGGTTCTGTCAGGCCCTGTAGGTCGGCAAGATACTTGGTCTGTGCCGTCCAATCTTTCAGGCTGACATCGGAATTTGGGCCACGGAACTTCGGGCCCCAGGGGGCTCCGACAAAAACTGGCATAACTTGGGGACGGGGTTCTGGGGCGGGATCGGGCATGTTGGGAGGTGGAAGTGTTCAGACCTAGTGCAGAAATCCTGCCGACTACGCCAGTTGTGACCAAGAGGGGGGGGGGCGCTCAAGGCCCACTAAACCCGTTCTGCACCAGGGAACACAACACACCACACAACACGCCAAGACAAGGGATAAAGTTAAGAACAAATTTATTGGGGGATAAAAGTTATACTAAAGGGAAAAGGGGGAAACTCTATCGTCAGGGCCCTGGAAGGTGGAGACCGGGGGGGGGAGCTGAGAGTCACTGGGGCGGCAGCGAGGGTGGCTCGCCAGGCGGGGGTCTCGTCAGTGGCAGGACAGCGTCGGGGGTAGCAGCGGGCACGGCTCGTCCAGCGGGGACCTCGTCGGTGGCTGGACAGCGTTGGGGGATAGTGGAGGACACGGCTCGTCGGGCGGGGACCTCGTCAGTGGCCGGACAGCGTTGGGGTCGCGGCGGCACGGCTCGTCCGGCGGGGACCTCGTCAGTGGCTGGGCAGCGTGGGCGTAGTGGCGGCGCGGCTCGTCCGGTGGGGACCTCGTCAGTGGCTGGGCAGCGTGGACGTAGTGGCGGCGCGGCTCGTCCGGTGGGGACCCCGTCAGTGGCTGGACAGCGTTGGCGTAGTGGCGGCACGGCTCGTCCGGCGGGGACCTCGTCAGTGGATGGACGGCGTTGGGCAGCGGCGGCGCGGCTCGTCCGGTGGGGGGGCCTCGTCAGTGGCTGGACAGCGTTGGCGTGGTGGCGAGCACACTCTTCCGGCGGGGACCTCGTCAGGAGATGGACAGCGGCGGCACGGCTCGTCCGGTGGTGGGGGAGGGCTCGTCAGTGGCTGGACAGCGTTGGGTCAGCGTAGGACACAGTCGAACTAGTAAACAGGAGCAGGCTAGTCATCAGTAGTCCGGGCATGGAACTCAAGGGGGATAGCGGCTGGCGCACCTGGGGCTGCTGTTAAGTGAAGGGAAGCACCACGGCAGATCACACTGGTGAGATTTACAAAGGTTGTCCTGACAAACAATTCAAGGCACAGCAAGCTCAGGGCAATAGGGTTCAAAAACAAAGCAGCCCAATTATCATGCAAACAGGTAGCCAGCACAACTGAAGGGTATACTGATAATAGTGCTCGAAAAAGGGGACACTTAGCGTTGCTGTCGTCGTTGCTCCTCCCTCCCGCCAGCCGAACTGCAACCGCCCGAAGGTCTCGTCTTGTCCGAGGGCTCGGCAGGGGCAGCTTCGGTGACGGTCCGAGAGAAAGGCTACTGGAGGCTGTATTCGGTGCAAAAATACACAACACTGCAATCCGTGACAAACTCAAACTCTCAGCACTGCAATCCGTGAAACTCAACTCGTATGCATAGTTCGGATGAACACAATAGGTGAAAGATGCACGAATACCAGCCCCAGCAGCCAACTACCACTCGGCTAGCACCGAAGCTAACAGTTGGTAGCGACACATCAACAACACAGCTCCAGGGGTAGTCTACTTAGCTGTCGATATTCTCCCACTTCTCCTTCGTGAGGCCCGGTTTCTTGTGTCCGTTGTCCGTCTCGGCAGTCTTCTCCGGTCGTCCGTCCTCTCTGCAAGCACAGCCCGTGTGGTGTCCGGCTCCCCGGTCGTCTGTCGAACAAGACGCCTCTCCAGCATATATAATGCTCCCCCTCTCAAACACACCAATCGTTGGAGCGAATTTTCTCCCCCTGTCCAGCTGGGCTGCATTGGGACAATAATGAATTAACAGGGCACAATTATAAACCATTAGCCTTGCTAGGCTGGCTGCCGTGTTTACATTTTGGGACAGTGAGCCGCCATCTTTGTTCCGGATGGCTGCACCGAAACCGCTCCCTAAAGGAAACGGGGAGCACATATTAGTTCCGCCCCATGGTGTGTAGTCACCCCGGTGACACAATGACAGATCATAACTCATTCATCAAAGGGAGAGTCTCGTCCAAACCTTGAATGCCACCACTTCAATGCGTAAAAAAATAAAATGCTTGTATCATCTAAGGTGTTTTAATTTTATCTTTCAGAAGAATTTGTTTTCTGATTAAATAAAGCCAAAAAGTTAGGCAGAGATCATTTATTGAATCATTGCAATGCAAACTCAAGCGTCGGCGTCTGCAAGGTGGTTGTGAAGACGTTTTTTTATTGCCTACACGTGCCTGTAAAATGTTAAGGTCTAGGCCTACATTTAACTGTAGGCCTATTGCTTGATAGCAAATGAAGGCAGCCACAAAGCGACATCAAAGGAGAGAATAGGCAAAAATAGCCAATGTTTTGAAGTTTCCATAACCTGTCGCCATACAAGACTTGAACCCGAGGCGACAACATATTAAGCAGCGCACCTGTCCGCTGGGCCACTCATGTGGAAGGAATTGTTCAGCATCATAGTAGTAAATCAACACTATAAAAGTTTTAAAAAATGTGCTAATTATCGGAAATCCCCCGAAATGAAAGACAATGGTAACTATTTTTTTTGCAACACTGATTCATTTAGCCTGGTGTTTAACCTGGGAGCTACCAGGTTAGGGGTCTTACACACCAAGGCGGTAAAGCGTCGCGGAACGGCCGTGTTTTTTACCGGCGTCGGTGAAAATACATTGAAACCTATCTGTCCTTACACACCAACCGGCGGTAGTCGGGCGTCAGCGGCGCGGGAGCCGGCTCCGCGCCGCGCTGCATTTGGAAAATAGAACTCGAGCGTATTTTTCACGCCGGCGACCGGCGGTGTCTCATTCAAATGAATGGCAAAGTAGCACGCTAGCTTTAGCTGTGGGGAGGGTTTTGAACAGGACTGGCCGCGCACGCCGACGCTGTCAGTGTGAAAGGCAGAGAAAAACACGCCGGTCAAAACTAAGCAGAAAGACTGCGTTCGTCCCGTGCCGGTTCCGTTCCGCCTTGGTATGTTTTGGCCCTTAGAGTTGGAGCATAAATTACCGTGGCAACTCAGCTGAGTTTCAGGTTAGCAAGGCTGATAGAACGGATCTCTGTCTAAAAATAGCGTAGTTGAGTTGACTTGAGCTCGGATTTGGGGTTACCGCCGTTGATGGAATGGTCCCCTGGCAGCAGCATTTTGAATGATTTGGTGGTGTTTCATTGTTTTCTTTTTCATGGAAGCCGGTGACGAGTCCGTTGCAATAGTCAACCCTACTGTGTAAACCTTTTGTGTCCAGCTGAGCAGCAAGCTTAGTTCTCGGATCCTCCGTTTTCTCAGTGTTCAATTGAAAAAAAAAGGGCCGTTCAGTTGTTGATATGCTGACAACTTTTAACAGTTTTAGAATGATTTGTCAAAAGTTATTTAAAATATGCCACAAAGGGTTAAGAATTTGTCAGTTTCTATACAGCAAGATGACATAAAATTAAATTCTGAAATAATCCCAATGTAATTTGTTTTAAGCGATAGAATTATATTAAGTACTGTAACTATTTTGACGAGCACACTTTTGTTTTGTGTAGTTAAGAGTAAATACACAATATTGCATCTTTTATTGCCATTGTACTATTTGACCTTTTCAGGGGCAACCAGACGTTCATTTTGTAAAAAAAAAAAATTAAAAAAATGTGAAAACCTTTTTGACATAGCATGAAACACAGAGAAATACAAAATGCACATTTAGAAAACGATGGAAATGTTTAGAAAAATGTTTTGAAACATTTTATAATTTCTCATTGTGCAAATCAATATTTGTCACTGACCTTTCTGTCAACGCTTTAAGAGGTAGATCTTGCTTGCCATCTCAGAGGTTAAGGAACAAAAGGGTTGGTAATCACTGGTCTAGAAGCTGTAAGATCTTCCAGAAACTGTGGACTTAAGATCAGTACAATCATGCTCGGGAGACTAGGGTGTCTCATCATTGTGCCATTTGCAAACTCGAGGAAGAGGTTGTGTTCTTTAAGTATACAAACCCCAACTCCGATGAAGTTGGGACGTTTGGTAAACAATGAATAAAATCAAAATGCTATCATTTTCAAAACATTCAATCTATTCATTAGATGGAGAATAGTGAAAAGACAACATATTAAGTGTTAAAACCGAGAAAAAATATTGTTTTGGGGGACATATGTACTCATTTCTAATTTGATAAATCCAACACGTCTCAAAAGAGTTGGGACGGGGATCAGTGAAATTTAGTAAACATCCAAATAAGATAAAACAACAAAGAAGAACATTTCAAAATGAATTGTACTGACGGACAATATACGTGTCCAGGTATAAGATCATCACAGAGAGGCTGAGTCACTCAGAATTAAAGATGCAAAGGGAATAATTACCATAGTTATTACATACATTTTTGAATTCCCTTTGATTTACCACGATTGAGTGTATATAAGACATATTTTTGTTAATAAAATCATTGTATAGGTTCATGACATCATGAAATATATATTGGCTGTAGTCTCACTCTAATTCCTGGAGTGCTAGAGCTATTGAAAATTGACCATATTAAGAATGCTTAATGCGTGCAAATGATACAGGGGTGTAACATTCTCCTAAGCACCTGAGCTCACTTGAAATAGACCCAGAAGACATGGGAAACTGTCCTTTGCTTACAGAAGTCAGTAGAAGTTGTAGAAGTCCATTCTTTTTGATAATAGAGCATGGCACATCCTGTGCTACAGTGAAAATGGACCATCCAACTTGTGTTAGTGCTAGCTTCAAAAGTCAGCCTCCATGATGGCATGCGGGTGCAGTAGTGCATTGGTTAAGATGTTCTCACTCCTCTGTACAGTTAAATACAGTGCTGAATGGTATAAATGGGTTTTAAACAGCATGAAAAGCCACTCATGCATTATATTTTGAAGGGAGATCTTCGATTACTGCCACATAGTAAGGTCAAATTGCATTCTCTACTATGTTTTAACAGTTTGGCTCCATCATAAGGACCAGCAGGTGATAAAATGGTGGGTTTTTGGTCAAGACCTGTCACACTGTAAGCACTACAGAAAGGAAAACATTGCAAAACATGACAAGGAATACACCCACCATTTAAGCTGGTGAAATCATGTCCAAGATAGGAATTAACACTGTTTTTTATATAAAATCATCTCATCGTTTAATGTATTTAACTGTTAAATGTTGTCTTTTGTTCTGTTTTTAGTCTTCTTCGACATTTGCTGCCATTTATTGTCCCCGTCCCAACTCTTTTGAGACGTGTTGGATTTATCAAATTAGAAATGAGTACATATGTCCCCCAAAACAATATTTTTTCTCGGTTTTAACACTTAATATGTTGTCTTTTCACTATTCTCCATCTAATGAATAGATTGAATGTTTTGAAAATGATAGCATTTTGATTTTATTCACTGTTTACCAAACGTCCCAACTTCATCGGAGTTGGGGTTTGTACATTTGCTCTGATGTAGTACAGTATGTACAAACTGTATGACTAAAATTGACCTTTTATTCCCCCTTTTAGATTCTGGTAACATGGAGTGCAAACATAATCGCACATTGACATGTCCCACATTGGCAGCCTGTGGTTTCAACGATTCTCTCCCCATAGAGGAATGTACTCTTGATTCATCAGTCCCTAGTAAGTTTTTTTTTTTAAATGTTAACACACACACACCAGGAAGTTTATCGATAATTTGGGTGTACTTACTGTATACAGTATGAAGAAGTCCTTCAAGGTTTGACGCAATAACCAATTAATATAAAGTATCTGAATCTCACTCAGAAACATGTGTATTTGCAGAAAATGAGACTGAAAAGAATGAAACATAAGCACCCTATTCAGTTGTATTGTACTGACAAACAATAATGATTTGCATGCTTCTTGAATAGTGCTGTTGAATCATGTTGTCTTACAAATTTAGCTATTGCCCCACTTCTTCAGCATGATAAGACACATTGTACTGTTTTAAGATGGTAGAGAAAGCCTTGCCTCTATCCAATAAGTTCTGCTAAAAAGGACAGTACCATGGGTACTGAGCAGGGGGTCAGGATTTGGCTGATTAGCTTCGCCGATTAGCAAGGCACTTCCTCGTCGCAATTCCGCCACCACTTCGCTCAAAGAGGGTGGACGCGATTGGTGGGTGCGCAAGTTTAGTGTTGGGCACACATACCTATACAGGTGTGTGGTTGGGCACCTCCATGCATCCAATGCCCGTCTTCCATATATCTTTCTGGTCAATCGTAAGTCAGTCACTAACGTGGCACGTAATTGGCTGAGTAAACTGGTGGCGGAAACGACTCCATCTTTGAAGCTGAAAAATTTGTTCAATTTTGGCTGAATTCACTAGCCTAGCATTTCCCATTGAAATGACTGGAGGCGGGACTTATTCACTCTCTCCAGTTCTTATACTACCTCCATGGTACTGAGCACTGAAAAGCTATCTTGCCGCATTGGTCACACCAGCGATCGAAGACAGCCCACTTTAGGTCGTACAGAGATCTGGTAGACTCAGCTCTGGTGTCCTGGATTGTCTTGATGACATTGTCCGGGAGCCCAATAGCATCTAAGTTAAATCATTCCCTCGCTAGGCCCATAGGGGGAGGTGCCCCATGGGCAGAAGCAGCATCCTCCTCGTGGTCCGAAGACTCGCAACTTTGTTAACATGCTTATTAACATTGTTAACATCTGATTAGTAACTTTATTTGAGTAAATTGGTACACACGGCGGCCATCTTGAAGATTTAGTTTTTTTTTTTTTTGCGACGCCTCCATATCTAGTATTAGTCAGCATATCAAGATGGATATGTGTACCAATTTAAATAATAAGACTACAAAAATAAACCACTATAAATACATAATAAGCAGCTTACAAGATATTAACAAAGTTAATAAGCATGTTATTGGGCACTTGTAAGGGTATTACTACCTGCTTACTAGTGACTATAAACGCTTATTAGAAGAACCTTATTCTAAAGCGTTACCGAAGTTTGTGTCTACCTTTTTCCATTCTTTAGTTATGGGCAGTAGAACATAGGATGACACCACAAAAAAGCACTGATTTTTGACCCCCAAATACTACACAATCTCTCTGCCCATCTCTTTGCTTTAAGAACAAAGTCTCTTTGATAGTGTTCATGTTTGATATGCAACATTTTCAGGGGCTTTGAAGGGTGCTTAATGCCAATATGCTGTATAAATAAATGTAAATTCCCATAGTACCTCAAAATGAAGGAATCCAATATGGCCACCATCACCAGTCTACAGTGTACATCTCTTTGATTACACAAGGTAAACTCTTAAGTGCATTATGTAGCTATAGGTTTCCATACATGTAGAATTAATTTCCATACTCAGATTTAAGATGGGAATCAAAGGAAATTATTTCAGTGTAGTCTGAATTCATGTTTGCAACAGGAGATTTTGTTTTCTATAAATTGAGCATTTGTTTTTAAATCTTTCCCTATTTCAATTCTATTTTTAATGCATTATACCAGTGGTTCTTAACCTTTTTTCTTGAGGCACCCCCTAAACTCTGCTCAAGACAAGCCATGCACCCCCAAACCAAACGTCTATACGTGTATACACACCAAAAAAAATGATTTAAGTGAATAATTACAATGATTCTTGCTTCGACATTAATCACTTCTTTAATGACTTTACATTAGGTCCAAAACATGTTTTAATTTGGTTTTGATTTGGCCTAATTATGAGGTTTAGAATCAGAATTTTGGTCACAACCTCAACACAAACAAAATTCTGTGCACCGCCAGAAATCTCTGGCGCACCCTCTGGCGCACCCCCAGGGGGTGCCCGCACCCCAGGTTAAGAACCACTGCATTATACTATGAATGATGAAATGTTTTCACCTCAAACCACCTCACAATGTTTCCACACCTCTTCACTCATATAAAAATAAATTTACACACGAGTCTGAATGTCCCTAAATATAATATTTATATAACCTTTGTACAATGGGAATTACTTTTTGTACAATTGCTGTGTTCAGATTATATCTTATGAAGGAGGATCAAGAGGCATACTGATGTGAAGAATAGAATAGAATAGAGTGAACAGATGAGGGAGTGGCATTGTGTGTGTGTGTGTGTGTGTGTGTGTGTGTGTGTGTGTGTGTGTGTGTGTGTGTGTGTGTGTGTGTGTGTGTGTGTGTGTGTGTGTGTGTGTGTGTGTGTGTGTGTGTGTGTGTGTGTGTGTGTGAATATATACACAAAGGACATACTCAAGCTGGTATTGCACATTAGTCATCCAAAGTTATTCCATAGATTGTCTTGCTTAATGTTACATATTTCAGCTGAGATGGCCACTCTGCGACAAATATAATAATTGTTTCAAGGCTGGTCTTTGTTCTAGTACGGCAAGAATTCAGCTCAACATATCACACTGTATCAATTATTGCACAACAACAGGTGGATGGAAGGAGATCAGGGGATAGAGAGATAGTAATGAACAGTCAGACAGTCCATGTGTGTGTGAAATGTGATTTTAGTCTTTGGTCCTTACTTTGATGATGCATCTGTCGTGCCAATGATGCATATGTCGAAAGCAAAGAACTCAGAACCAGGATAATGTCCAAGACAATGTTTTATCTCTGATGAGACAGAGGGAGGTTCAGAGAGGGGTAAGTCTATTCCCACTATTTGTGCCTCCTAAAGGCAGCAATGATCTCTTTGGTTTCCTTTGCATTCAGAGCTAGAGAAATGTGTCTCTGTACACCAGGCTGCCACCTTCAGTACCTTTTGCTGGCCACACTGCAGTCATGGGTGTGGAGAGACTATAGAAGGGGGACTCAGCATGCAGCGCTGTGGGGATCCAGTCCTGTGGAACAGGGGAGCAGGAGGAAAAGAAAAGCCCCATTTTGACCAGCCCTGTTAGAACTAGAGTTAGGCCTATATTAACATTTGGAGTGTATCAATAATCGTGCTCAGCTGGAGAGAGAGAGAGAGCAGGGGCAAGCAGTAGAGCAACTGGTAGTTTTTAGGTGCCTAGGCACAGAAATGGGCACCTCCTTCTCACAGCACATTAACAATATTCAAAAAAGGACATTCCAAGTCAGCAAGGACATTCTGATTTTCAATACCTCCTCCTGGTACAACTGAATTGGCATTAGATAAAAGAAGTGGCACATTGTAGTCTTGACCCGATGGAAGCTGTTGAAAGGAGTGATGGAAGGGGTAAGAGAGGTCCTCTCTGATCAGGTTGGCTTTCCTGATCACTGCACTGTTGTACAGCTAAGATAGGGAGGGCTTTGGCAAGGCAGTAATTTAAATAGCCTGATTTACTATGCATGTAAGTTTGTTCTTTTTCTCTAATGCAAATTAAGTTATACGAGGAGGACGTATTTCTTAGGCTCTGACTGTCCCACTAATGGTCCTTGCCCTCTGGTGAAGTGGTTAGTGATTGCTTTATTGTTGGACACATTGCACATACCTATAGGCCTACAGTCACCCTCCCCTACTCTTACCAAAATTGTTTACTTGGTATACTAAGTTAACTTATTCCCCATCACCCCTCCTGTATTTGCTGAATTGCAGCAACTGCATGATTCCATGTACTCCATGACACTTCTTGCAGATGCAGAGTTGGAGGAGGCAAGCACAAGTTGTGATGTCTTTGCATGCCTTGAGAATAGGTGGCAGATACAAAAGCAGTGGGACTAAAGCCCTGTCCAACACCACCAATTCCATCCCATTTTGGTGACTGGCAGTAGGGGTCTGAGTCCGAGACTTGATAATGTGTGCCATTATATGTAACCATGTGACATCTGAAGTAGATGGCATAGACTCTATGACTAGGACTGATCACAGCAAAACGTCATGTTTTACTTTGCTTTTGTTGCATTATCAAAAGTGCCATAGGAATAAGTTAACATATAGGCCTATCAAGTAAATTCCTCACAATAACATAAAACTGTGTTGATCCATGTTTCACCTTTCCACCATTCGCAGATATAATGTTATCACCGCAATAAAATCAGCAAACAATGAATTCCTAATGCACAAAAATATAGATGAGCATATTATATTTAAGCACATTCAGGCTTATGTGTGTACATTTTTCTCATAATGGAAGGGGTGGATTGAGGTGGACATATTGCATCATGTTATAATACGCATTTAAATAAACGTGGAAGTAGAGAAAACATTTCCATTCAAATGATACGGTTATTGACATGAAAGTCAACTATCACTTGTAAACATGAATTCAGACTGCACTGAAATAATTTCCTGAAAACCTATAGCTACATAATGTAATTAAATGGACACTGTGCAGGAAATGGTCAAAAAAGGTACTGCAACTATGCTGCACATTTAAACTGGGCTGCCTATTGGCAAATTTGATCTTTACATGAAAGTGTACGAACTAATAAACAAGTAGAGTCATTTTTGCAGCTAAAAATGGCTATTTTGGGAAATTAAAAATGGCGGACCATGGAGAAGATCCCCCTTTTCATGTATGAAAAGTGCAATTTTTCCAGTCATAATGAATACATAGAATTTGATGGTGGTGGTAAGTATTCATGAAAAAGGTAACATTAGTGAATGAGCAGCATGAATTCTGGAAATAAACACCAAAAAATCTCACACAGTGCCCCTTAAAGAGTTTACCTCGTCTGGTGATGGCGGCCATATTGGATTCATTCATTTTGAGGTATTATGAGTATTTTGAGCCTAATATACAGCATATTTGAATTAAGCACCCTTCAAAGTCCCTGAAAATGTTGCATATCAAACATGAACACTATCAAAGACATTTTATCCTCAAAGCAAAAATATGGGTTTAGACAAGTGTAGTATTTTGGGGGTCGAAAATCAGTGTTTTTTTGTGGTCTCATCCTATGTTCTAGTGCCCATAACTGAAGAATGGAAAAAGGTAGACACAAACTTATTTTTTCGGTTGATAGTAAACAGTTCAGTGCAGTTTTCTATAGTATTTGTATTCACAGAGACAAAGAGCATTATTTTCTGTGGATCTTGAAAGATAAGTAAAAATGTAAAAAATCGCTGACAATATGAGGCTCTCTGCCAGCCAATGACATAAACATTTTCTTCCAATCTGCTCTTAAATCTGATGCCATCATGGGATACCCCATATCTGAAAACATAAAAAGAGTGCTCTTTTCTAATTAATACCTTGTTTAGTCCAGAAGAAAAGTGATTGCATGATTTTAACATGGTGGTGGCGGCGGCCATATTGGATTTTGCCCGTCTGAGGCATTTCGGTACATTTTTGCGTCCGGCATACGGCAGATTTGGATTCAGCACCCTTGAATACCTCAAAAGCAGTTGTATGCCGAAAATTAACAAGATTTGCCTTCAGGTGTCAACTTTTTGGAAAACTGCCCCTGGCCTTATCCTGAGCGTTTCGCTCGGTGCGTAATTCCAAGAGCAGTATAATGAAAAGGAAGAACTGTGTTAAACAAAGCCAAAGAAAGTAAATAAAACCGACAGACAAAGGACAAACGTTTCTAGTCTAGCCCATCATCAGTGTTCCCAGCTTGTCCCTTGTCTGTAGATTTCATTTACTTTTGGCTTTGTTTGATACAGTTTTTGATTTTGCATTCATCTCCAGTGAGCTAATTGAGATGGAAAGGGGATTTGGACCGGGAAATAAATCGCTTGTGTGAACATTGGAAAACGGAGAGAGCTGAATGCCTCAAGAGCAAAGATGTGGATTTAGCTTTCTCAAAGCCCACACCATCTAGGCTATCTCTCGTTTAGTTTACAAAGCTGTATAGTCTATAAATTTGTACGAAATATGATGGCGCACATTGTGCTTGATGTCAAACGACACATCAATCGGTTGAACCTAAAGAGATATGTTGTCGATCAAGAGGAGACAAACGTGAATCCATAGGTAGAGCATTAGACCTCTATGCGTAAACTGTCATCTTGCTATTACCTACAGGCTATTACTGTAGGCTTCGGATAAATGTCCACTTTCGCTTTCAACACTACAACACAGGGGTGATAGCAGTCCGGCGCAGCGCGGCTGTAGAAAAAAAAGTTCCCAAATATTAATGATAAAATAATAAACTGCCGTGTGGGCCTTCATCATTATACGGTGAAAATAACTGAGCGCGCAAGCCTGTTGTAAGAGACACGAAAGGAACCCAAATGAGCAGCAGCCCATAACAAAGTATCATCCCGCCACCTTAACAGCTGTAAAATGTAACATTTTTTATGTCTGGAGACACTCACCATCAGCACCACTGTCAGCAAGTGTAGACCATTTGGATTCCGATGAAAATTAGCAAAACAATGTTAGCACAAATCCACATGGCTTGTGATTTGGGTGTGTTAACCCGTGTGGATGTAAGTGGAATACTTGTGATGTTCTGTGATCAAGACAAAGGTTATTAATTTGCCCATTGGCGTGGGCTCATATGATTTTGCCTTACGCAGGCTAGTATTGCTAGCCACATGCTTGGATATCATTGAGGATATGTTTGAAATATATTTGGCTGTTTTCCTCATTCATGTGTGCTAAATGACTGCGCAATGACAAACTTTGATGGAGGTAGAACAGTGTTTCCCACAGAAATTTTGGAAACTATGGGGGCAGTCGGGATTTTTGTTGTTGGGTGGGGAGTTTCCATGCGGGCCATTTTTTGGAAATTCACGTGGCGTAAATGCAAAACAATGAGTATGTCAAGTATGACATTGAAATGTTGGCCTATAGTTTCTCCATGCGCCAGTCATTTATGTTTTGAGAAATTACGTTACAAGATTTTACCCATGACATGTATAGTAGTACATTGTGATTTACCTATATAAAAAAATGCAGTAGCCTACAGTGAATCATTTCTGTTTGCAACACACTAAACAAAATAATTTAGGAGCACTGTGAAATTGTTAACACAGAGACAAATATAGCTGCAAGCAGCAATGCGGGGCCAAGCAGTAAACTTGCCAAAGTCGCCACGGCAACAGAAGGAACTGCAGCACCCCCTTTGGCCCAAAATGTTGGCAATGTTGGTGTGCATTCCTTGGAGGGGAGTGTGATCACGTAAACCAAGTTTAGTTTGAATCCGTTGAAGAGCTGCCGAGATATGACCTCACTTCCTGTTGCCTGTTGGTGGCGCTAGAGAGTTTGAGCTTGGGATCTGGGTTTTTTTGTGGTCATGGGGTGACTAGTATGTTGCAAAAAATCCTAACAGAATCTGACTAACGGTTGCCAGAGAATCTCTAACAGGGAGAAGGTTCAGTCTCATTGGTTCCCATTGTAGCCAGTTAGCTTTGCATGCATACTGCAGTAACTATGTGGTGTCCACTAGTTGGCGAGCGTAGTTCAGTCCTTCATGTGGGAAAATGTATGGAATGGAAAGGGGAACCCATATGCTAAATACATTGCTACTGCGATTTCCAGTCACAAATATTATCAACAAAACATTCCTGGTAAGCACTATGACTGTTGTTTAACAATAGGCTGTATTGACAAATCGTTCAGGTGTGTAGTTTTACAGCAGGGTAGAAGATTTCAACCTGTACTCGCTAGCATCGCGCTAATGTTTATGGGTTTGGCCCCATAAAAATTGAGCTTTGTGACCGAGTATATAATAATCTAGTGGCGCAAAATAATTGAAACGCTACTCAAATGGGGTCTTATTATTTCTAGCTTCGAACTTAATATGAATATTTCAGGACAAAAAATTATAAAAAAGCACAAAAATGATAATGACATTGGATGACATTACAATGACATTGACACCCATTCATTTTGCACTGGCCCGTGGTAAGGGTTAGCCAGTTGTGGCTAGTAGCTAGTTCCGTGAGTGAACACCCCCTGCGGTTGCTGAGATATGACCTCACTTCCTGTTTTGCCACTTTTAGGACAATTTGATTGGCTGTCACCGGCAAACGATAAGAGGTGTCCAAAATTCTTTAACCTCTTAAGCTTCGGAGTGGTCTGTACCGGGTTCAATGACTTTTAACTTGAACTTGATCTTCATTCCGCAATTGTTTATAAACCAGGTGGTGTAATAAACCCAGGAACATTATATATCACTGGAAAGCTTAGACCCTCAGGAATAGATTTAGCACTTCTTTACAGAGGTTTGAACATATTGTATGTGCATTATTATCAATTTATTACACAATGTCACCTTTCAAATTTGACCCCCTCAAGCACCCCTCGCCTGATGTCTCCCTACCTTCCTAGGATGAGTGGACATCCAAACATGAACATATCCTTATCAGCATGGTCTCAAAATGTCTGTTACCATCCAAGGTTTATGAGAGTGTAGTCTTTTTTTACTTTATTTCAACCACAAGTTGTACAACTCCACTCAAACTAAACCACTTTATTGTGAAAAAATGATCATGTTTTCCCCCCTCATTTTTGTAACCTATGGCGGCCAAATTTAAACTATGGCGCCCAGGAAACACTGTTGAACTAGATTCTTTAAAAAAAGTTTGTATGCTCAAAACGGTAGGCTATGCCCGTCATGGTGATTTTTTTCTTGAGCGTTAAATGTTGTCTGCATTGGAATAGCGGCTAAATTTGCAGCATGTCCAAATGACTAGTGGAATGTTTGAAATTGGATCGCTAATGTTTCACATTTGATGGCTTAACCTGCAACTAGTGTGTGACTGCTTTGGAATGGATTGAATCGACCATTCTGTGCATAACGGATGTATCAAGGTTTACAAATTTACCACTTAAGAATGATTTTGGCAACCCCTACACCCCTTGTAGTGTGTATTGTGGTCTGGGTTTGTGGATTTGGGTTTGTTGATTTAGGCATGGTGTTTTGCGTCATTCATAGACAAACCATGTGTCAAAATGATTTCAGGGAGAATATTTTTGCTGACTTAACCACCAACCAGCGCTTTCTCTGTTAATCAGTCGCGCAGTGTGAACGCTCGGAACAGCCTCGCACAGGTTGCTTTGTAGCCTCGCACAGGTTGCTTTCTCTCGTGGGCGCCCCCTCTTGTAGCCCGTCTGCGTAATCGAATCGCATTATTCCACGCACGATGCACAGGTTATCTTGCCTGCATGCTCTCACTGGTATTATAAAAAAGGGGATACTTTAGCACGACTTGCGGACAGGGAGCAATTATACACCTTACGTGAGTATAAAATTACGAAGTACTTTGCGGTGATCTCCCCGCGGTACCACAACAACAAAAACGGATTAATAAGAATGGAACACTAAGACGGTAAGTGGAAAGTGCACAGTGGTTCACCCCGTGTTCACCTCCACACACACACACAAACACACACACACACACATCCACGGCGGTATTCCCCGTCGGGCTAAGTGTGTAGCATCCTTGTTAGCTTGGTGGGCTCACCCTGTAGCTAACGGCAGCGTATTGTTAGCATCTCGCTTGTCTTGTGATACTGTGAAGTAAAATAAATACTTGACTACCTTGATCGTCAATTCTGGTTACTGTGTCTTGTGTTAGTTCGGGTTTCTTGCGTTAGCTGCTGCGTCGCAATGAATACTTTTTCACTTTCATGCAAAACGTGCCTTGCACCACTTGAGCCAGAGGATGGCCATCTTGAATGCCCGTCGTGCCTGGGCATCTCTCATTTGCGCTCTGCCTTAACAGATCCCTGTCCGAGCTGGTCAGTCCTCCCGGTCACGTTGAGGGAAGCCAGAATAAGGGCCAAAACATACCAAGGCGGAACGGAACGGTCGCAGGACGAACGCGGTCTTTCTGCTTAGTTTCGACCGGCGTGTTTTTCTATGCCTTTCACACTGACAGCGTCGGCATGCACGGCCAGTCCTGTTCAAAACCCTGCCCACAGCCAAAGCTAGCATGCTACTCTGCCATTCATTTGAATGAGACACCGCCGGTCGCCGGCGTGAAAAATACGCTCGAGTTCTGTTTTCCAAATGCAGCGCGGAGCGGAGCCGGCTCACGCGCCGTTGACGCTCGACCCGCCGGTTGGTGTGTAAGGACACATATGTGACCGACCGTGGAAAAACCACTCTCAAGTAGGCCCTGGAGCATATTGAGTTAGTTATATATTCCAAAAGTAGAAATTCTAAGCTTTACCATGATACCTCACACATGGGAATCTGGTAATATTTGAATAAGTTGTGGCCATTTTAATATGTTCACTTGTAAAAGTAAAAAACAGAGAACTCAGCCCTGAAAGTTTCTGTCCAACCCACACCTGCATACTATATAGTAGGGTTTAATATTTTTCCCGAAAATGGCATGAATCAAATCCTGGAATCGGACGATTCCCGGGAAATCCCGTTTTTTTTTTTCCTCCCATTTTTTGATCTAGTCATGTAGAGGCTATAATTCAACTGTTCCTCCCAAACTGGCATTTTGTATCAAGTTGTTACTGTTTGTATCATTATTGGGAGAAAAGAATTAAGATTAAGCTCTACTATCCACCAACACAATAATAATGAAGTGTAAGATGATAGCCTGTGCGCAGCATGCAGCGCTTATCAATGACGGGTGGATTGTTGGTGACGGTGACTCGTCTTCTAAAAAAAAGAAAAAAACCTAAGCAGCCCTTACATAAAAGTAGGACACTGTTATGAAAACGAAATATGGTATAGTCAACCATTTAATGATTTCCTTAAATCCATTACATGGCTGTTAAGAACTAACGGCAGCTACACAAACACCTCTTTATTGTTTATTGTTAGGCCGTGGCAGGCATGTTTTACTACTTATAAGTGATGATAGTTAATTATGTGTCCACTGTTTAAGTCAGGAATGGATATCAACATGATACGATGTTTGTATGCTTACAATTTGAAACGGTGATGACATTTAAAACCGAGTCAAACGGCCATAAACAGCATTGTAATGAAGGGTGTCCGTAACGGCAGCATGAAAGAGATGGAACTTTAATTTCACAACGACATTCTGTCTAAAAACTCGCCCTGGCCGCTTCCCTGTTTTACTTTAGGAGCAAAATTATTCAACCGTTTCCACAGTAACGATCAAACTAATCACAGTTCCTGCATCGGTAAAGCCAGGACTGCAAGTGTGAACGAAATCAGCACAACAGCATGAAGGAATAATAAACAGTAACGGAAATACTGACGTGACCTGAAATCAAGCGAGCGGAATTGGGAGCCTTTCGCCGGTGAATTGGGCTGAAACTAGATTTTGCTGCTGCTTAGGGCCTAAGTGAGCCTGAAGTGTTACCGCTGTTAGATGGCACTGTTGATTACTGTTGCTAGGACAACAAATAGACACGCACTTAATTTTTTTTTCCCGGTTTCCCGTCATGGCTTTCCCGGGAAACGGGAAATTGTTTTGATCAGATTTCCCGGGAATCCCGGGTCCCGGGATTAAACCCTACTATATAGCCCTCCCCCTACATGACCTAGCCCTCCCCCTCTACATGACATCATGCTAAACCCTCCCACCTACCATTCAAGCTGTCACAGGCTGTCAGACTGATAGCCATTGACAGGCCAGAATTGGGGGATAAGTGTCTTCTGTTAGAATTAAGTTTTTGTTTGAATCAAAAATGGCTTTTACAGAATGAGATGGCAATCAGAAACCATTGCAATACTGTATTGTTTTTGAAAATATACACCATTTTAATTGTTAAAGCATTATTAATGGAATGACAAACATGATTGAAATTTGCTGTGTTTATGAAAATATCCGGACAGTATGGCACAGCAAAGAACGACATACAATGAGTACATTCAACTATCTTACGAACACCATTTAACTTCTCATCCATGCACACATCTGTATACACAGCTATTCTAAACCCAGTAATCCCCCATGAAAATGTGTATTACATTAAGGAGACACTTTCATCCAAAGTGAATTACAAACAAGGACATCGTCAATAGCCTAAAATGTGCTCAATGTTCTCAGGCCAAGGAGAGTTAGTGCATTTTTTTAGATGCATCTCACAGTCACACATCTCTATAAGAGCCTTTGTCCATCCATTGGTTCGTGACACATTTCTTAAATGTAATTCCCTCCTGTGTCCACAAGGTGGCAGAGTTGGGCAAAAAAGGTTGAGAACCACTGGCATAGATGGACACATCTGTTGTCTGCCTGTTTGACTTGTTTCTCCCCAAATTCATAATGCAACAATTATAACATGCAGCATAAAATTATAACAAAGTACATTACATTACATTACATTAGGGCAGGGGTGTCAAACTCAAATTCACAGTGGGTCGAAATCTAAATCTGGAACGAAGTTGCGGGCCAAACTCAATATTCAAAAATTACTGATAATGTGCATATGCGTGCGCACATGCTTACAATACTCAAATGCTTACATCTTAAACACTCAATCCCAACAGATATTGTAGTTCAAATGTGCCTGCACAGTCTGTTGTTCAAGTCATTAAAATACATTAATGTGTGTGTGTGTGTGTGTGTGTGTGTGTGTGTGTGTGTGTGTGTGTGTGTGTGTGTGTGTGTGTGTGTGTGTGTGTGTGTGTGTGTGTGTGTGTGTGTGTGTGTGTGTGTGTGTGTGTGTGTGTGTGTGTGTGCCCCCCGGCCCTGAGTTTGACATCCCTGCATTACTATTTAGTGCATTCAAGTGCATAAACCTTGGCATACATACTGCACCATAAGTCGCAAAATGGTTAAGTGCCATTTGGTGGCATAACCTCAGCATTGTCTTGTGATGTCATCAGCACAGAAAGACCTTATCATTTCATATAGATATTTCGACCTGTCAATGTTCAGTCCAGATGGGGATAGGAGAGGAAGACTGTCAATTGGTGGAAGAACTGCTGGATTGTGAAGTACAGTAGCTGGCACTGGACAGGTTCAGCATCACACTGGATTCTTGCAAGCACCCCCTGGTATTAAACCTGTGACAGAATAAACACATAAGACATGTTAAATGTACCATAAGCATAGTCTGAAACACAATCATGTTCATGGATTTATGTTTTGAGTGTACACAATGTGGAAAATACCTGAACTCCGGAAGTAGGGACGTCATTCTTTCTTCATTAACAGTGTGCCAGGCGCCTTTCCGACAAGCTGGGGTGGTGTAATGACTCTTGGGAGAAGTTTCCCACCACCTGACAAAAAAGAACAGAAGTGTTTTACTGTTTTGTTTTACAGGTCAATGAATGTCATTTCACAATTCACACTATCAATAGGCTGCACCTTGGTAAGGCAATGTAAGCCAGTTACAGAAATGTAGCCTGTAGGCTACTAATGGTTGGGTTGGAGACAGTTAGTAGGCCTATTATAGCCTATGTGTCTGCCAGCCAATTGTTACAAGATACAAGATACAAGATATTTTATTTGTCATGTGTATATATATGAAACATATATATACAATGAAAAGCTTCCCTGCTCTGGGAGTCCCAAAAAAAAGGTTAAAAAGAATGTTAAAAAGAATGTTAAAAAGAATGTTAAAAAAGAAAAAATATATATTTAAAAAGTTGAAAAAATGGCGGGTTGGAGAAAGGGGAGATGTGATGAGTGGATTTCTTCCTATGTTGGTGATTTTGTATTCAACAGTCTGATACATTGAGGGAAGAAGCTGTCCCTGAGTCGGCTGGTGTGAGCACGTAAGCACCTGTATCTCCGGGCAGATGGTAGAAGGGTGAAGTGTGTGTAGCTGGGGTGGTATGGATCAGCTATGATTCGTTTGGCCCTCCTCAGACACCGCTGGTTGTAAAGATCCTGGATGTTAGGTAGATCTGATTGGATTGTCCTTTGAGCAGATTTGATGACTCGTTGGAGGTCTCTCCTATCTTGGGCAGTGGTGTTACCATACCAGGCTGTGAAATTACCAGTTAAAATGCTTTCTATTGTACAGCGATAGAAGTTGGCCAGTATCCTACTCTCCATTCCATATCTGTGCAGCCGTCTCAGAAAAAAAAGTCGCTGTCTAGCCGTCTTAGTGATGCAATTGATGTGATGAGACCAGCTGAGATCCTCCTTGATGTTGACTCCTAGGAATTTATAGCTCTTAACCCTCTCCAGAGCAGTATCAGCGATGTAGATTGGCTGGTGTGGCTGGTGTTGTGTCCTCCGGAAATCCACAATCAACTCCTTTGTTTTGCTGACATTCAGGAGTAGATTGTTATCCACACACCAGGTTGACAATGCCGCCACCTCAGCCCTGTAGGCCGACTCATCTCCATTTGTGATGCAGCCAATTACCGTAGTGTCGTCGGCAAACTTAATGATGGTATTGGAATTGTGAGTGGCTGTGCAGTCATGTGTGAAAAGGGAATAGAGTAGGGGGCTGAGCACACATCCCTGGGGCGCGCCGGTGCTGAGGCAGAGTGTGGAGGAGGTGAACTTGCCCAGTCGCACTGCTTGAGGCCTATCGGTGAGAAAGTTTAGAATCCAGCTGCAGAGTGAGGGATTAAGGTTTAAAGATTGCAACTTTAACACTAGTTTGGATGGAATAATTGTGTTGAAGGCAGAGCTGTAGTCGATAAAGAGCAACCTCACATAGGTGTTACTGTGATCAAGATGAGTAAGAGCGGTGTTTAGTGCAAGGGCAATGGCGTCATCAGTTGATCTGTTTGACCTATAGGCGAACTGAAGTGGGCCAAGTGCAGCAGGAATAGATGATGTGATATGCATTTTGATAAGCCTCTCAAAGCACTTCATGGCTACAGATGTAAGAGCTACTGGTCGGTAATCATTCAGACAACTCACTGTAGATTTTTTAGGGACTGGGATGATGGTAGTCCTCTTGAAGCATGCAGGGACAACAGACTGCTGTAGTGAGAGGTTAAAAATATCTGTGAAGACATCAGCTAATTCAGATGCGCAGGCTTTAAGCACACGACCTGGGATGTTGTCAGGTCCAGGAGCCTTGTGAACATTCACTTTCTTGAACGATGTGTAAACGTCTGTCACAGATAGCTGGATGGGGCAGCAGTCACTCTCTAGCAGAACTTCAGGCTTTATGTTGGATTCAAACCGGGCATAGAAGGAGTTCAGCTCCTCAGCAAGATTGACAGAGCCTTGCTCTGAACAGGTGTTTCTGTCTTTGTTGTCAGTGATTATCCTTAATCCCTTCCACATATTCCTGCTATCTGAGTCCCTGTAGTAATTTTCTATTTTTTCCCTGTACTGCCTCTTACAGTTGCCTATGCAGTTAAAGGTTTCAGGAAATAATTCCTTCCCTCAGCTAACTACCTTACCAGGCCTAATAACTACGTATGCCCATGTGAAAACATGTTGGGGTGAATTCAGGCCATCATCACCATATCAAGACAAAACCACTGTTAGTTTTATTGTCATGCAAAACTTGATAAAGTGATGAATCTGGCATTCTACTGTGGGTATTTTATTAGTTCTGTCAGCTGCCACATCCTGGTAGAGCTACAGGACCACGTCCTTGCATGTGATAAAAAAAGGCTACTTAGCTAGTGTATTGTTATGCTAACTCCCAATAGAGATCAGATAATAGCCTAGGCCTACTTGGGAGGTTTATTGACATGAATGCTAATGAATGCACGTCAACAAAGTCTTGTCCACTCTCCAAACAAAATATTTCACTGTCATACAAAATATTGCTGCCAGAGTGTAGTAGACAGAATGTAAACAAATGTCATCAAGCTAGGTTACCGTAAGGCTACATTTTGATTTAACATGCTACTAGTCCAAAGTAACCCATTTCCCGTTCATGCAAAACATATTGTGTCAATGATTGTGTTAAATGAAGGCCACTTACGCCATAAAGAGGGATATGTGCGTTGCATAGCCTCGTAGCCTTGTAGCCAGATAATTGAAACAAACAGAAGCTCTGAGGGCAGGATGACCGCCTGGATGATGACCGTCCGTGTCCCGACTACCAAGCACAGACGGCGCTTCCCTTCTCGCGTAGCAATTCATTTGCAATCAAATAGAATCAAATAGAAGATGTAATATCCACAATTCAGCACCTCCGTTTTGCTTTGACCATTCTCAGTGATGAAAACACAAGCCATGCTTGCTTGTTGATAAACCCACCTCTCCTCTGTTCCTCAAAGTAGGAAGTAAGTAGAACACGGCCATATGAAACATCTGAAGATTTATTTAAAAGTGGGCCAAAATGTTTGCCTTTAAACAAACTAATGTGAATTTCTGCTTCACTGAACAGCTTCTTTGTGACCTAAATGTCAAAATTCTGCAAAAAAAAGAAAATCGCCAAAAACTAAAAATAGATCTTTGAACGCGATTTTCTCCCTTTCGCTCAGGCCGTCATGTAGTGCTGGGGTTCAGAGCCGGGCACATATGTTTCAATGTATTTTCACCGACGCCGGTAAAAAACGCGGCCGTTCCGCGACGCTTTACCGCCCTGGTGTGTAAGACCCCTAACAGGCTTTTTAATAAAAAATGACGCGCTGCTCCCGGCACACGAGGCTCAAGCTACCAGCGCCGTTCAGGGTGCCAAGCGTACACGCTCTGGTCAGCAGACCACTCAACCTGCTAAGAAGAAAAAACAGCACGGCGCTACCTCAGCGCTCAGCAGGCGGGTGGACAATCTCTCCACAGCCATGAGCAGAATCGAAACACTGCTGCTACAGCTTCAGCCGCCTCAGGCCAGCATACAGCCAGTAGTGTCCACACCCGAGAGTAACACGGCTTCTATCCCCACCTTGCTATCCCCTGAGGAGCAAGAGCTGGACGATGGCACTCTCTCTACTGCGGCTACAGGTTCGCTCTTCACTTCCATGAGATACAATGCACCAGCCAGCTCTCCTCGTTCCGGAACGTCCTTGGATGATGCTCCTTTGAGTTTCTCTGATGAGGGAGGGGACCGCATGACAGGTGGCTCCCGTTCCTTACTGGCCACAATTCACGCAGCCCTGACACAGCGCGGGCTGCAACCGCTGGAACCTAGCTCTGGAGTGAGTGCTTATTTTAGGCAGTCTCCTGCAGACACTTCCTCTCTGATCCCCACATGTGTAGTGCAGCAAATACCTCAAACAATCTTTCACTTGGTGATACAAGCATCAAATTTGGTTCAGAGGTGCTTCACACCCTACTCTTTTAGAAAAGGTCGCTATCCAGGTGTAAAAACAAAATGGCGGCCATTTTCCAAGATGGCCACCATGCAGATATGAATTAGCAACTGAAACAACTGTTCAAATGGTGATACAAGCACTGGAATTGTCATAGATACTCCTTAGACACACTTCTTTTGAAAAGGCATGCAGGCCACTTGAAATCCAAGATGGGCGTCCATTTTCCTAGATGGCCACAATACATATTATTGGAATCGGTTATGGGACAAAAAGGGCACTACTGTTACGGAAATTTGCACGATGCTTCCTTAGGACCCCCTCAATGATTTAAGCCTAGGAGTCCAAGTGAAATGCTCAATTTTCATATCAATCAAGTGAATAATACATGTACATATCATGTGTCAGCTTGGATTATCTACCTCTATAAGGTCATTACAAAATAAAATATATATTGATTTGTGTTTAGATATGTATATCTCAAGTCCTAAGTGTACTGTGGAGTGATAGGGGCCTTTATGCTTGGGAAATTATGAATAATCAATGTGCAATACACCATACAGTATATTGACAAATACTTTATGTATTGTATGTATTAGCAAAATGGTTTTCTGGTCTACTTTGTGCTTAAACTTAGATGACATGTTGGCTACCTAACCACTTAATTTATTGATTGCTTGTTATTTTTTATTTGTGCGTGTGGTCCTTTGTTTAAAACATATCTGCCTGCCTTCCCTCTCTCACACACTCAAGTCTTTCAAAAACTTTAAACAACAGCATGTGGAAATGCCATTGGCTTTGGAGGGATACAGCTGTCAAAGTAGCCTACAAGTCATCAAGACTATAGGACTAATGTACTGTACTGTGGCGTAGTGTACTCTGCTATACTGTACTGTACTGTACTATACTGTACTGTAATGTGATACAACTGTACTGTACTGTACCGTACTATATGCTACTGTACTTTTACTTAACTATACTGCACCGTACTGTTGTATGCTACTGTACTGTACTGTACTGCACCGTATTGTATGCTACTGTACTGTGCTGTACTGTAGTGTACTGTACTGTACTCTACTGTACTGTAATGTACTTTACTATACTGCTCCGTACTGTATGCTACTGTACTGTACTGCAATGTACTGTACTACACTCTACTGTACTGTATGCTACTGTACTTTACTGTACTGCACCATACTGTATGTTACTGTACTGTGCTGTACTGTACCGTACTGTATGCTACTTAACTTTACTGTACTGCACCGTACTGTATGCTACTGTACTGTACCGTACTGTATGCCACTGTACTGTGCTGTAGTGTACTATACTCTACTGTTAGGTTAGGTTAGGTTAGGTTTCTTTATTAGTCTCCACGAAGGAGAAATTTGCTTTGGAGACAGGGAGGTTGCAGCATCATAAGGAACACATAGAACACATAGGACACATGACACCAACACAGAAAAACAAACAACAGTAAAACAATAGAAGAAAAACAGTGTAGGCCTACATGCTCAGAAGCACTGGATGTCCTAACCCACTGCCCCTGACCCATCCAGACCATAACCCCCCCCCCCCCCCCCCCACACACACACACACACACACACTCAGTGCACCCCCCCATACACACACTCACACAGCTTCGTACCCCCCCCCACACACACACACACACACACACACCGTCCTACAACCAACCACACCTTCACCCTGCAATAAATAACTAGGTTACATCCATTCCATAGTTTACATTAAAAAATAAATAAATAAAGATAAATAGTAAACTCATGTTTACATATCCCCCTCCCAGCTTTTACCCTAGTTTCCATCCCCACCAACACTAGCTACAGAGGTCCATTTTGTCCCACTCAATCTCTCTTATTCCCTGTTTATTCAGTAGCTTGATTGAATGGGGTATAAAGGAATTTTTAAAACGATTATATTTGCACCAAGGGAGTCTGAGCCTCCTCCCAGAGTTCAGAAAGAAGTATTCTCCATTTAGTGCATGATCACCATCCGCTACAATGGCATTCGCCTGACTGATAGTAGCCTGCTCAAAGAGCTCCTGCGGGTTAAGGGGGGGCATTACCCCCATAATCTTACCTGCATTTTTAATAAGTCTTGAGATTTCTGTCCTGTGTTTAACTGTGAGATTGCCAAACCAGCTGGTAATCCCATAACGTAGAACAGACTCTATTGTGGCTCTATAGAAGATTAACATTATGTTTTTACACACTCCAAAGACTCTGAGTCTGCGCAAAAAATGGAGACGCTGGTGTATCCTGGAACAGACATTGGTGACCTGGGTGTGCCAGCTAAGGTCGCTATCTATATGTACACCCAGGTACTTAAAAGTTTTAACCTGTTCAATGGCCTGGCCATGCACTGCCACTGCACCCTGGCCACAGAGGGATTTGGGGTCTACCACCATCTCTACTGTTTTTTTAGTATTGATGTGTAGTAAGTGTGAATCACACCAGTCAACAAATGTATCTATAGCTGTTTGGTGGCTGTTTACCTTGTCATTATCATTTTTAGAGAGCAGGCTAAGAATAACAGTATCGTCCGAGAATTTAATAATATACTGATTTGGCCCTGAACTGACACAATCATTCGTATACAAAGTGAACAAAAATGGTGAGCTGACGCAACCTTGGGGCGCGCCAATACTGCAACACGTTGTATCCGACAAAGTAGTATTGAACTTGACCCGTTGTGGCCTATTTGATAAAAAAGAATAATACCACTTAATTAAAAGCGGATTTACATTCAGCTGAATTAATTTTTCAAGGAGAATGTGTGGCTGGATTAAATTAAAAGCAGAGCTGAAATCAATAAAAAGAAGTCTGACGTAACCTGCGGGATTCTCTAGGTGTTTAAGCACTAAATGCATTATGGTTGCAATGGCATCTCCTGTGCTGCGGTTCTCAGTGTAAGCGAACTGGTACTTATCAAGAGCAGGTTGAACACTCGTGCGCAGTTTCCCAACCATTATCTTCTCGAAACATTTAAAAACATTAGAGGTTATGGCCACGGGCCGATAGTCATTATCCTCTTGAGGGCTAGGTTTTTTTGGGATCGGTAAAATGATTGAAGTCTTCCATAACTTTGGAATGCTGTGGGAGTCGATGGATAGTTGAAAACAATTTAAGCCAAATTGGAGATAATTCATCCGCAAACGACTTCAGGGTAAAGGCTGACAGACCATCCGGACCTGTTGCCTTCTTGGAGTTTATACCTCTAAAAGTTTTGACCACAGTATCCAACTTGATTTCTACCCTATGCGCATCCATATCACATATTACATTTTCCAAAACCCCCGCACATTCAGCATTATTATCCGCATTAAAACGCATGTAAAAATTATTCAGCTCGTTTGCACGAACACTTTCATTGGGAGCAGACAAGGGCTTCCTTCTAGCAGTCATATTCGTCATTTGCCTAATCGAGTCCCAAAGCTTCTTTCCATTGCATTCCGCCAGGTCTTGTTCCGCGCGCTCCCTGTGTTGCCGACGCGCGGATCTTATGTGGAAGTTCAAGTCCTTTTGGGCCGCCCTCATTGCCACCTTGTCCCCCACCCTAAAAGCCGCTTTCTTCCTTTTAAGACAGTCATTGATATCTTTGTTAAAATACGGCTTGTTGTTGGGATAGCGTATTACAGTTTTGCACGGAATGACAGTGTCAATACAAAAAATTATATAATCCGTGATGGATTCCGTCGCAATGTCTATGTCCGCGTCCTCAAGAAAAACATCCCAGTCAGTACTGAGGAAACAGCCCTTTAATTCCTCAGACTTTTCATTTGTCCATAGCTTAACTGTGTGTGTTTCGGGTTTGGTTGACTTGAAGACAGAACGGTATGTGGGGAGCAGGTGAATAACGTTGTGATCGGAGTCTTTAAGTGGCGGCCTGGCTCTGGCAGTGTATCCCTGCTTAACATTACCATAGCATTTGTCCAGAAGTCTGTCATTCCTGGTGTTGCACTTCACGTATTGGTCGAATCCCGGAAGTGTTTTATTTAGGCTGCAATGATTAAAATCGCCTAGTATAAATAAGGGAGCATCAGGCTTACTCTCTAAGTGGCGATGGACACAGTCCGCAATTAAATTTGCAGCTCTGCTGGCATTCCCACTGGGGGGAACGTACGCAACACAAATAAACAAATTGCTAAATTCTCGAGGGAGATAATGTGGTCGTAGGGTCACGCACAAAAGTTCCACATCGGGCGTGCATATTTTGTCTCTCACAGCGAAGTTTTGGCACCAACTGTCCTTGATATACATACACACACCCCCGCCTCGGAGTTTACCGGAGTTTGTGTTCCTGTCCAAGCGCAGATTGTATTATACTCTACTGTACTGTACTGTACTGTACTTTACTATACGGCACCATACTGTATGCTACTGTACTTTACTGTACTGGACTGTACTGTACAGCAGTGTTTCCCAACCACTGTGCCGCGGCACACTAGTGTGCCGTGAGAGATCGTCAGGTGTGCCGTGGAAAATTCTTGTTTAAAAAAAAAAAAACCCAATTCATTATTATCAGCAAATAATGCCTATATGTCATTATCCAGTAGTGTCTGCTGTTGACTGGCGTCCTAATCATGTAATAATTCCTTATCACTAGGTGGCAGCAGGTAGCGAATTGCATTGTAGTAGCTGTCAAAAGAAAGCAATAAATGCCGCGAGCTCGAATCAATACAAAGAGTTACATTTCATTTGGATTTAGGACTACCGGTACTTGTACGTGGGATGCAACGGCACAGATTCCATTGTGCTTGGTATGTAAACGAAACACCCTTCACAAAACAAGAGTGCATACGATTTTGTTGGCCTGCGTAAGCAGACAGAGAACCAAGCAACATTTATGAGGGAAAAGTTAAACGACAGAGCCCTTAAAGCTAGATAGCTGAACTGTAGAATGAGATGCTTACACCTGAAGCGGTTAAAGAAATAGCCAAAGTCCCTCTCTCAAATAACACAATTTTCAGACATTGATGACATATTTTCTGACATCGAAACGAAAGTGTGGTTTTGGAAAAGATCTGTATCCGTGAGAAATTTGTGTTGCAACTTGACGAGGCTGCGCAACTGGACATGCGCAACTCCTGGTCAATGTGACGCAATCAGAGGAAACTTTATTTTGCAAGGCATTGAACATTGAGATTGATATTTATACATGCATATTCATATTGTAACAGTGAAATCTTTCCTAAATATCATTGCTACTGTCAGAATAAGCATTATTTTCTGTATTCCTGCTAATAGAATGCTTTTGGACAGAATAACAATTTGTAAATAGTAGGCCTAGGCCTACTTTGAAGTTTATAGCTTCCTTAAGAAGTGGACACGTTAAGTGCACTTTTTATTTGAAAGAGGAAATACAAAAGCTGATTTTAAAAAATACATTTTGTGTTTAGTTGATTGCTATTCAAGACACTTTTATAAGAATGATATTGTTAATAGGGGGCTACTATAATTTGTTTTCATTATTTCATCATTTTTGGTTGGTGGTGTGCCGCGAGATTTTTTGAAGGGAAAAAGTGTGCCCTGGCTCAAAAAAGGTTGGGAAACACTGCTGTACAGTACTACTACACAGAACTGAAACATTTAGAGCATTCTGAGGTCATGTACAATATGATGCAAAAAGATGTAGTGGGAATGAGTTATGTTACTGTTACCACTCAACATCTTGAAGGTTAAAAAAGTCATATGGCATTTTGTGTATATATATATATATATATATAGTATATACCATATGAGAATTGTTTTTTAACATAGATATTTCTCTTAAAGGTGGCAAAGACCTACGGTAGGTAACATGTTGTCCATCAGCTGTCATTTTTGAAGTAGCAATTGAAATACTCAATGATTACTGAGTTTATTGTAATGCAACTTGTGACACAAGTACTAGGTGAGGACTTGTTTGCAAATTCAGGAGGAAAAAAAACAATTCTCACACCTCTGCCTACTTACTCAACACCTACTTAGAAATCATTCCCATTTGATTTGAACTGAAGATATAGCCTACATATACTGTATATTGAGTGATCTGTAATACCATTCTTAAAGACTGAAATGCAGTCACTATAGACATAATGCTACTTGTGAAAATTTAGAATTAGGTGATCTTATGGGTTCTTCATACACATGGAGAGGTATTGTCCTTTACCCTTTCTCATACACATAAAAAAATATCTGTTATGGAAATTAGAGGATGGAGAACCTGCTACCTTGGACATCATCTTGCAATGACCCAATTCAGATGCAGCTGAGCGAGCATTAGCAGCAGTCTATTCTCACCATAGTTTTAGTGTGGGAAATGCTCATTTTAATTCAGACCAATAATCTTCTCAACATTTTCACGATGTTACATTTGCTGTCAAACATGTAAGCACAGACTCACCCATACTTTCACACTATGAACATTTTTGTAGTTGCAGCAATCTGGTCAAGCAGGCTACCCCTGCCCTTGCTTCATCTCTGCTGAGTTCGGGACTATATTAACATCGTCAGCAAAGTAAAATGCCATGTAATAACAAGGTAATGCATGACATATTGTATATGACATGGTAGAATGTTTTTCTTTTTCCGAGGGCTCCGAGGCTAGAATTACAGCATATACCCTAAAGAAACACCATGCAAAGTTTGGTGCTTTTGTCACTACCGTAACGGTATCTGTATTATATCTGTATTGCGGCCATCTTGAAAAATGGCCGCCATCTTGTTTTTCCACCTGGATAGCGACCTTTTCTGGGAAAGTAGCTCCTGAAGCACCTGTGAACCAGATTTGGTGCTTGTATCACCAAGTGAAAGATTCTTATGGAATATTGACTTAACATCCTTCACTATGAGGCATTCGTGGAGGAATTTCAAACAGCATTTAAGACGGCAACTGCGCGTTCGCATCCTCCTTCTGCAGCACGTGCCATGGGTAACATGGCCGATGCTGAACTGTTTGGGCTAGACAAGATGCCTTCTGTGGACCCCTCTGTCGCCTCTCTGGTGGTCTCCCCAGATGAAGCGGTACGGCCTCAGGTGCGCTGCCCAAGTAAGGCCTGCAGGCGTACAGATGACGATCTGGTTAGGGCCTACAACTACGCCGCACGCATCGGTCGGATCGATAATACTATCTCCCACTTACTGCTTGTGACCCAGTCCCTGCTTCCGGCAGAGGCAGAACCGGCCTTGCATGAAAATGTCGAAGCCATTCTGCATGGCGTTGGTTTCATGACCCAGGAGTCCCGGATGAATGCAGAGGCACTCTACGAGAGCTCCCCTTCATACCTGGCCAACTTTTCGGGCCAGCTTCAAAGGATGCCTTGGACCGCCGCGCTCTAGCGTCTGAGTCACGCAGACAGCAAGTAAGCATGCCCCAGACCGTTCGTTTCCGGAAACCACAGAATCCCGCGCCACGCCGTGACACTCCTTCACCTCAAAGCGCTGCTCCCCCCCGGCGCAGAGAGAATAGGCATGCCCCCAGGGGCCTGGCGCCATTTCGCCGCCAGCCTTACCAGTTCCCTCGCCCTACCCCCGCTAACGCAGGGGCAAGGCCCAACCGGACGCCCCGCTGAGGAGCCCGGGCCGATGGTTGGACTGTACTCGGGGACTCAGCTGGCCGCATGGGCCATAATCGTTCACGACCCATGGGTTCTAAAAATGGTATCAGAGGGTTACAGACTACAGTTCAAGCGCCGGCCCCCTTCAAGGCCCACAATTGTAAAAAGTTTACATCAAGCAGTGTTTCTCATACATTAAGGAAACTATGGCGCACCGCCATAGTTTAAATTTGGCCGCCATAGTTTCGAAAATGTAAAATATATATATATATATATATATATATATATATATATATATATATATATATATTTTTTTTTTTTTTTTAAACGATTTCCGTTTTCTATTAAACGATTTGAAAAACGATTTCCTTCGCATTTTCCTCCTGGAGTAAATACATCCTATAGAGAAAACCATGAGTGTTTGAAAGACAGAGAGATCAAGTCGATCAGCTAGTCAAGTTGTTGTGGTTAACTCGGGTTTGGGAGCAATAAAAAACCTTGAGAGAAGGGACAGTTGGGATGAGTTTACTGACACTCCCCAGGCTTTGTTTTACAGTTGTATGATAATGAGTTAGGCAACAGGCCTTCATTGACACAGCAGAGGAGACATCGGGCTGCATATAGAAATTAATGTGTAACGAATGTGTATAGACATAAATGTGTAATATGTTGTTCAGCCCTTTTACCCTTTTATGGGAGGAATTTTGAAAAACTGGCCCTGTGACCAGCACCCCTCATGTAGAATGTGTACGCCTATGTGTGTTGGGGAAAAGGTATAGCCTACTGTCTTAGACCATTTTTGTCTGTGCGTTAACAATTTCACAGTGCTCCTAAATTCTTATCTGTGCTCCTATTTCTTTTTTTACGCCGCGTGAACCCCCCCCATTGCCCCATGTGAACCCCCCCCAAACAGCAAAATCCCGCTGCCCCCATAGTTTCCAAAAATTCTGTGGGAAACACTGTCAAGTTATGGTTCTTCAAGCGGAGATAACAGCTCTCCTCAAGAAAGGAGCCATAGAAGGAGTAGGGTGTTCTCCTACGTTCGACGGCTTCTGTTCCGTTTACTTCGTGGTTCCAAAAAAAGATTGGGGGTTCCGCCAACTACTGGACCTGCGGGGCCTAAAAAAATACCTAAAAGATCTTCCATTCAAAATGCTGCGCACGGTAGACGTTCTGAAGATAATTTATCCAGCAGAGTCGTTCACAACTCTGGACCTGAAAGATGCTTATTTTCATATCCCAATAGCGCCAGGACACCGGTGCTTCCTCTGTTTTGCCTTCCTGGACCGACTCTATCAGTCCACCCATTCGGCCTTTCACTATCACCAAGAGTGTTCTCCAGATGGATACAGGCAGTACTGTCACCTCTCATGGAGTCTGGTATGAAGATTCTACCATACCTAGATGACTGGCTGGTATGCTCCCCAACAAGGGAGCGAAGCCAGACAGACATTGCAACTCTTCAGAGCCACATTGCGAAACTTGGACTGACAGCGAACCTAGAAAAGAGCTAGATAATCCCAAGCCAGTCAGCTCAATTCATTGGCATGATCCTCAACTCACAGTCAATGACTGCCACTCTGACCATGCGCCGTGTGACGGACATCACATCCCTGGTGTCACGGGTACACTTGGGGCGAAGCGTACGTTTCCGACTCCTGCTGCGCCTACAGGGTGTGCTCACAGCGGCAGCCCAGATTCTCCCCTTGGGCCTGCTGGAGCTACGGCCTCTGCAGACGTGGATTACTGGCCTCAGCCTCGATGTGGTCCCACAAGAATGTCCTGGTCCTCATTACCGAGCAGTGCATGTCTGCTCTCAGCCGATGGCAGCCCTTCTTAACATCAGGTGTGCCTGCAGCACCCACACGCAGGGGGGTTGTGACAACAGATGCCTCACTTACGGGGTGGGGCACTGTGTGGAAAGGGAAAGAACAGGGAAAAGGCAGAACATATCAACCTCCTCGAACTCAGAGCAGTACATCTGGCTCTGAAGCACTTCATGCCATACCTACAGGAGCTCCATGTGCTCATCCGGTCGGACAACATGACAACAGTGTACAACATCAACCACCAAGGGGGAACATGGTCTCCCCCTGCTTACCGTCTGACCCGATATTTACTGAAATGGGCCTTTCCCCAATTAGCATCACTCAGGGCAGTCCACTTACCCGGGAAACTAAACACTGTGGCGGATTCACTGTCAAGGCAGAAAGCTCGACCCAGGAGAGTGGCGCTTGAATCCACGGGTAACAGATCTGGGATCGCTTGGGCACAGTAGTGGTGGACTTGTTTGCCAGCAAGGAGTCCATACACTGCCGAATGTGGTTCTCGCTCACCCAGGAGAGCGAAGCTGGACCTGGATGCCTTAGCTCACGATTGGCCAGACGAACTGCTCTATACCTTTCCTCCAATTCCACTTCTGCTGGAAGTGGTACTCCAGATCAGGCAGGGCAGACATTGTGTTCTGCTAGTGGCACCACGATGGCCAGCGAGACCATGGTTTACACTCCTCTACTCTCTGCTCATGGGGACCCCATGGCAATTATCATGCAGGGTGGATCTACTGTCGCAGTTGGAGGGCAGAGTTTGACACCCCTGCCTAGAACGTCTCCAACTATGGGTGTGGCCGTTGGGTCCGACGACCTACTACTGAACTGTGACCCAGCAGTAATGAATACACTGGAGAATGCAAAGGCTCCCTCAACCAGGTTATTATACGCGAACCGATGGAAGCTCTTCACAAAATGGTGCGACGCCCTAGGGCTCTCCCCCACATCTTGAACGGTACTTATGGTGTTAAAATTCCTACAGACACTCCTGGAAGATGGTAAAACCCCATCGACTTTTAAAGTGTATTTAGCAGCAATCTCTGCCAAGCACATTCATGTGGAAGGTTCGACTATCGGGTCCCATAGTCTAGTCCGAAACTTTCTCTGAGGTGCCAGGCGTCTTCACCCCTACAGGGCCCCTCGTAGCCAGCAGTGGGACCTACATCGGGTTCTAGACTATCTATGTCAGGCCCCCTTCGAGCCCCTAGCCGAAGCTGAGATTAAATGGGTCTCCTTGAAGACTGTTTTTCTATTAGCTATTGTCTCTGCAAAACGAGTGAGCGAGTTGCATAAACTTTCAGTAAGCCCAGAGTGTCTGAGATGGAAGCCAGAATTCTCTGGGGTAACACTGGCCAAATCCAGCCTTTATGCCAAAAGTCCTGTCCCCAGCATTTGTCAAGCAGGCCATTGAGCTGGCCTCGAATGAAGAACGTACAGGCCTATGCCCAGTAAGAGCCTTGAGGCACTAACTTATGTGTCTAGGACTGAGGCGATGAGACAGTCAGACCAATTGTTCTTGTAGTGGGGTAGTATTAGGCTCAGTCATTTCAAATTGGTGTTAAAGTTTGGTTTTCACTTCCATGTTGAAGTTTAGGGATGTATAGAACAATTTGAGTTCGAGTGTCAAACACACAGATAACAAAATGGCCTGTGGGGGGCGCTCTAAAATATATAAACTGCTATAACTTTTGATACGTTAAACCAAATATAACATATGAGGTATGTATGGATTCAGCATGAGGAGGAGAAACCGGTGAGCTACGTATTTGGTTGCCAGATTAATAAACACACTTTTAGCCAATGGACAGCTAAATCCAGGTTTTTTTAAGACAAAGGGTGGAAATGCCCTCAAAGTTGCAATGAAACATAATTTATTGTTACAAGTTATTGTAAATAAAGCCTGGGTTATCACTTAACTTGATTTGTTCAGAATATCCCTGAATCACACAGATACTCAGGATACCTATACACAAATATGGCTGCATAAAGCCTATGTGATATTTAGCACCCAACTTGCAACTTTGAGTTTATGAATTTAAGATTACGAGTACCAGCTTTTTTTCAATCAAGCCATCATTTTATTCACAACTTTAAAAACGTTATATCTGGAAGAAAGTAAATCAAGAATAATAATAATAATAATAATAATAATAATAATAATAATAATAATAATAATAATGATAAATACTATGGGGAACATAATTTTTTCCTGCATTCAAAAAACAAACAGAAGACTAACATTTATTCCAATACTCCACTCTACAATAACTATGACAGAGAACAGATTCAAAAACAGTCAGTGGTCAGTCTTAGAAATTGCATATGCACTTGCACAGAGGTGTGCACTTTAACTCTGCCTTCATGCACTTGCACCAAGATCTGGCAGGTCTATTTCTACAAGTACTAGTACAGCTGCACTTCACCTCTAGTTGGAATACATCTTTGGCAACTGCATTTTTGGTAGTGTAGTCCAAATCTGGGAACTGTTCATTTGTTACCAGATTGGCAGGCATTTCTGGCAAATGTAGATAATAAGAACGGTTTTCATTCCTGTCAACTGCGCTGGTAACAAATGGACAGTTCCCAGATGACAGAGATGTCTTCATAACAGCAGATGATCAAGTCAAGTCAAGTCAAGTAGGTTTTATTGTCAATTTCTTTACATGCACTGGTCATACAAAGAATTTGAAATTACATTTCTTGCTTTCCCATGCAGACATAGACTAATCTAGGTAAGGATATAGACAGTATAGGCATAGACAGTACTTATACATGGACTAAGACAGTATGGACATAGACAGTGCTCATACAGACATTTAAAGTGCAAGACTGGACAACAGAATACTTGTAGAGAACATACATTAAGAGGAGGTAATTGTTGTGCTTTTCCTGAAAGTCCTTTATAGCATTCTGACATAGTAATAGTAGCATTTTGAAGAAAAATAAATATTAAAATAGGTCTATCAAGTACACCAGCAGCAGTGTGTGTGTGTTAGTGATGCGCGGGCTGACCCGAAATCAGCGGGCGCTTGCAGTTAACTGGGGTCGACCGCAGGCACGGGTTATGAAATATTATTTTTAAAGAAATTCGGGTCGGGTGCGGTCGGTCAGGACCTTTGAAATGATGCCGAATTTTAAAGTAGGCTATAGCCAATAGGCTATAGTTTACTTTAGCAGACAGGGACATTTTTTGCGAAATAGATCAAAGTTTATATGGCTGAATAACTACGATGGTGCCACGCGCTCTGCAGGAGACTTAATGGCTCTTGCGTCGCCGAATATCTTCTTCGCGCAACTGGTGCAGCAGGTGCAACCATTGAGTGCATTTTGAAGAACACAGAGGGTGCTCTCTAAACAGTGCAGTGATGGATATAGCCTACATATTTTCTTATACAATTGTAATGGTTTCGCACTCATGTGTTGCTTACAGAGTTTGTTTTCATTTCCTGTGTCGTACCACGACTACGAGGCAATCCACTTGACGGCTGGCTCCGTCTGCTCACCAACATACAGATTAATTTCCTCCACAGGTAGGGATTCGAGTGGCTATGCCTACATTGTCGAAATAGAATAGGCTACTATAGCCTACAGCCTACAATGCCCAAATTATTAGCCTATTCCCTTTGAATGCAGTGCACATTTGAGTAATTTAGCCTACAGTGGAAGAACAATGCCCTCGCCACTTAAAAGAAATTAATAGGCTAATAAATATCCTAAATAATAAAATAGCATTGTATGAAGAGCAAACTTGGTAGTCTGGGTAACAGACAAACATATTATGGTCGAAATGCTCATATTAGAAAATAATTTGTGAGAAAATGTTATCTAGCCTATTCAACATAGACTAGGCTACTTTTTGTTGGACAGGGCATGTCGCGTTATTGCATCATGAGTGCAACTGTCAATCAGTTGAGAAGGGCTCTGCAGCCTACGTGATCATGTATGGATCTTTACATTGCAGTCATCTAAGATTACGAAAGTTCACGCTTTGTGTGGGCTAAATGATCATTTGCGCTAGAAAGACAAGCGTTGCCTATAGTGGCACCAGGCGGCGCAGGTTGCGTTTGTGGTTTCTGCACACACATGTGACGCGATTATCTTTCCCAAACTCCCAAATTAACCGCTTGGTCTCTGGTGAAGGAGGGGGTGGCCTTGGCACCCTGTCCCTCAACTTCGGGATAGGAAAAAGCGAAACCAATTTCAGTTCAGGAAAAGGACAGAGCAGAGGAGTAGCCTACCAAACCAAAAGAAGACAGTGTTGTAGGCTACATTGCCACTATGGGTGTTTTCATAGCCTACCTGTTCCCTATCAACCATTTAAGCGAACTTATACCTGCAGCTCAGCATTTTCTGTGATGTGAAGTGTATCCAGACCCCTCGGAAGTGAACCATGCTGAGACCTTTATTGACGTGATTGCGCTTTGCCAATGACGCTGGGGGGTTCATAAAGACGCACGGCTACTATTTTCAAAGGCGGGTCGGGAAGCGGGCCGGGTCAATATTTTTCATGAATATTTCTTGCGGGCAGGGCAAGCGGGCGGACTAGGGAAAAAAGCGGTCGGGTGTGTCTTGTTTTTTCGTCGACCCGCGCATCACTGGTGTGTGTGTGTGTGTGTGTGTGTGTGTGTGTGTGTGTGTGTGTGTGTGTGTGTGTGTGTGTGTGTGTTTAGTGCAGGTAGAAGGTGCGGTGTGCGTCTGTGTGTGTGTCTGTGTGTGTGTGTGTCTCTGTGTGTGTGTGTGTGTGAGTTGTGTGTCAGTGTGTGTATGTTTGGGTTTAGTGCAGAAAGTGCAGTGTGCTTGTGTGTGTGTGTGTGTGTGTGTGTGTGTGTGTGTGTGTGTGCGTGCGCATGTTTTGAGTTAGTGCAGGTTGAAAGTTCAGTCACAAATATAGTAGTGCAGGTGGAATGTTCAGTCGCAGATGTGGTGGTGGGGATGAGGGGGGGGGGGGCGTTGTCAGTGGCCTTGCTGGCTAGAGGCTGACAGTGGAGGGAGAGTGGGTTGAGTGTTCAGTATCTTGATTGCTTGGTGCATTGAGCTACTTGCCTGCCTGGTGGTATGGGAACGGAGGCGCCTGTACCTCTTTCCAGATGGCAGGAGGCTGAACAGTTTGTGTGCAGGGTGGCTTGTGTCTTTGATGATCATCAGTGCTTTCAGGGTGAGGCGTGTGGTGTAAATGTCCTGCATGGAGGGTAGTGGTACTCCAATGATCTTCTTCGCTGTGTTCACAACACGCTGGAGTGTCTTCCTGTTTTTCTCCGTGCAGCTTCCTCCCCACACTGTGATGCAGCTGGACACGACGCTCTCTATGGTTCCTCTGTAGAATGTTGTCATGATGGAGGGTGTAGCACTTGCCTTCTTTAGTTTGCGCAAGAAGTAGAGACGCTGATGGGCCTTCTTCGCCAGTGATGTAGTGTTGGTGGTCCAAGAGAGGTCGTCGCTGATGTGCACTCCAAGGAACTTGGTGCTGCTCACTCTCTCCACAGCATCGCCGTCGATGGTCAGTGGTGGCATTTGTTTTTGGACCCTCTGAAAGTTGACAACAATCTCCTTGGTCTTGTTGACATTCAGCAGGAGGTTGTTGTCTTTGCACCATCTGGCCAGCAGGTCTACTTCTTCTCTGTAGTGAGTCTCATCGCCCTTGGTGATGAGGCCCACCAGTGTTGTATCATCCGCAAACTTCATTAGATGGTTAGTGCTGTGGGTCGTTGTGCAGTCATGTGTCAGCAGCGTGAACAGCAGGGGGCTGAGAACACAACCTTGTGGAGCCCCCGTGCTCAGGGTCAGGGTGCTTGAGGTGTTATTCCCTACCCGTACTGCTTGTGGTCTCTGCATCAGGAAGTCCAGCAGCCTGTTGCAGAGGGAGTTGCTGAAACCTAGTTTGTCCAGTTTTCTGATCAGTTGTTGTGGTATTATGGTATTGAATGCTGAACTGAAGTCAATGAACAGCATTCTCACATATGAGTCTTTATTGTCCAAGTGGGCGAGGGCTGGATGGAGGGCAGAACAAATTGCATCCTCCGTGGATCGCTTGGCTCGGTATGCGAACTGGTAGGGGTCCAGGGTGGGGGGTAGGGTGGCTTTGATGTGTGACAGGACTAGCCATTCGAAGCACTTCATGATTATGGGCGTCAGTGCTACAGGACGGTAGTCATTGAAGCATGATGGTGATGATTTCTTCGGCACGGGTATGATGGTAGCAGCTTTGAAAAGTGATGGGATGACTCCTTGCTCCAGAGAGATATTAAAGATGTCTGTGAAGACATCCTTCAGCTCTTCTGCACAATCCTTCAACACTCGGCCAGGTATGTTGTCTGGGCCAGCTGCTTTCCGTGGGTTGATGGTGGCCAGTGTCTTCTTCACACTGGCAGAGGACAGGTACAGGGGTTGATCATGGGGGGGAGGGGGAGTTTTCTGTGGATGAGTGTCATTTTGTGCTTCAAAACGGGCAAAGAAACTGTTCAGGTCGTTTAGCAGAGAGGTGTTGTTGTCACAGCTTCGTGGTGCAGGCTTGTAGTCCGTGATGGCCTGTATGCCCTGCCACAGGCTCTGTGCATCTCTGCTGTCTTTGAAGTGTGTTGTTATTTTGTCCGAGTATTAGATTGTCTACCATGTATGAAATAGTCTACCATGTATGAAATAGTCCTATAGTATTATTTAGTATGCTTGCCAAAGGCCTCTGCTTGCCCCCAGCAAGCATACTAATTGTTCTCCAACAGTTTATTTAGTATGCTTGCGGGAAAGCATACTAATTGTTCATCAACAGTTTATTATTATTCTACAGTATATCACGAAAGTGAATACACCCCTCACAGTTTTTCAGATTTTTGAGTATACCTTTTCATAGGAAAGCATTACAGAAATGTAACTTTGACACAATGATTAGTGACCCTTTAACAACATATTTAACCGCTTAAATGTCTTGTTCACTCAGAAAAAAAACAAAATACAGCCATTAATGTTTGAACATGTACTCACAAAAGTGAGTACACCCCAGATTAAAATCCGGTAGAGAAGGGCCTATGTTGGCTCGAATCGTCTCGAAATGAAACAAAATGAAAAGGTATGACAAGGGAGGTCATCAGTGTGCGTTTCAACCTTTCTTTGCATTGGACTTTTAAATTTTGAGTCTGCATCTGGCTTAAATAGATTGGAGTGAGATTTGAATGCAATCCTATGGAGAATATCATGATCTGCTTCAGTAGTCACAGTGCATGTTGACATGCATGTTTCTTTTAGGTGTATTTCAGATTGCCAATGTTGACAGCATTCATGCATCACCAAACCATGTCAGTCCCACTACCATGCTTGGCTATTGAGAGGATACACCTTTTTTGTAAAACTCACTTGTTTACCACCACACATGCTTGACACCATCTAAAGCAAATTTATTTATCTTGGTCTCAAGAGAGATGAACAGACCAAGGATATGGATCACTGGAATCATGTCGAGTGATCTGAAGAGACCAAGATAAACAAATTTGCTCAAAATTGGCCCAGAAAAGTGATCTTAGCTTTGACATGAAGAGGAGGGTTGTCCATTTGTGTGTCATCTGACAACTTGCAAAACTTTTGGAGATATGACAGCGTAAAAATAAGGTTGCACATATTACTCAGCTATTGACTGCCAAACTGTCACCTTTAGAATCTTCATTCATACACACACACACATGCAGCCTTGTAGAACTTTAGACCTCTGCTGTCACCTGGGCAACTGTGGCCTAATAATGCTGCTGTGGCCACTCTATACAGTAAGTGGCAGTGGCCTACTGGGTGGGGTGTTGGTCTGTCAGAGCACGGGCGTAATTTATGGTAGGGACGGTAGTCCCTACCCACCCATTGCTGAAAGGCACCTGAAGCATCTCCATACGTGCACACACACACACACACACACACACACACACACACACACACACACACACACACCTCTCTCTCGCACAGACAGACAAATACACACACAGACACTCACACACTCAGACCTCTATCTCTTTCCCTCGTGTTTCTGTGTGTGTATACAACAGCTCTGTGTGTGTGTGTGCATAAGCCGCAGGCATACTAATGACATTGTCTCTCCGGAAATGCAGTCTTCTTCTTATTATTATTATTAGTATGCTTGCCATGCGGTATTCCCCCGTTTCTCCTTTATTAGTATGCTTGCCAGCGTCGTTTCCGACTTATTATTAGTATGCTTTCCATGCGGCAAGCATACTATTGTTATTCCCCCGTTTCTCCTTTCTTATTAGTATGCTTGCCATGCATGGCAAGCATACTATTGTTATTCCCCCGTTTCTTTTTCAAGCATACTATTGTTATTCCCCCGTTTCTTATTCCCCCGTTTCCGACGTAATATTTTTATTCTTCCGGCTACGAACGGTTCGTTTTGAAGAACCGCTCAAGATAGAAAATCCGTTCAAAGACCGAAACGTTCGTCTTGGTCAGACGACCAGGTTTTGTATTTTTCACAGGGATACCTCGAACTCTCTAGCGCCACCACCAGGAAAACGGTAACTTTTGAACCCTAGGTTCAAAAACTTGGTATCCCTGGAATCCTTGGACTAAGACGAATCCATCGCACTCCATGACATCATTTTCCGCCTGGATAGTTTTACCGCCATTTTGAATTTTGTAAAAATCAATAAAAATGGTGCCCCACCCACAATTTTTGGCGGATCGTCCTTTCTACCATGTATGAAATAGTCTACCATGTATGAAATAGTCCTATAGTATTATTTAGTATGCTTGCCAAAGGCCTCTGCTTGCCCCCAGCAAGCATACTAATTGTTCTCCAACAGTTTATTTAGTATGCTTGCGGGAAAGCATACTAATTGTTCATCAACAGTTTATTATTATTCTACAGTATATCACGAAAGTGAATACACCCCTCACAGTTTTTCAGATTTTTGAGTATACCTTTTCATAGGAAAGCATTACAGAAATGTAACTTTGACACAATGATTAGTGACCCTTTAACAACATATTTAACCGCTTAAATGTCTTGTTCACTCAGAAAAAAAACAAAATACAGCCATTAATGTTTGAACATGTACTCACAAAAGTGAGTACACCCCAGATTAAAATCCGGTAGAGAAGGGGCTATGTTGGCTCGAATCGTCTCAAAATGAAACAAAATGAAAAGGTATGACAAGGGAGGTCATCAGTGTGCGTTTCAACCTTTCTTTGCATTGAACTTTTAAATTTTGAGTCTGCATCTGGCTTAAATAGATTGGAGTGAGATTTGAATGCAATCCTATGGAGAATATCATGATCTGCTTCAGTAGTCACAGTGCATGTTGACATGCATGTTTCTTTTAGGTGTATTTCAGATTGCCAATGTTGACAGCATTCATGCATCACCAAACCATGTCAGTCCCACTACCATGCTTGGCTATTGAGAGGATACACCTTTTTTGTAAAACTCACTTGTTTACCACCACACATGCTTGACACCATCTAAAGCAAATTTATTTATCTTGGTCTCAAGAGAGATGAACAGACCAAGGATATGGATCACTGGAATCATGTCGAGTGATCTGAAGAGACCAAGATAAACAAATTTGCTCAAAATTGGCCCAGAAAAGTGATCTTAGCTTTGACATGAAGAGGAGGGTTGTCCATTTGTGTGTCATCTGACAACTTGCAAAACTTTTGGAGATATGACAGCGTAAAAATAAGGTTGCACATATTACTCAGCTATTGACTGCCAAACTGTCACCTTTAGAATCTTCATTCATAAACACACACACATGCAGCCTTGTAGAACTTTAGACCTCTGCTGTCACCTGGGCAACTGTGGCCTAATAATGCTGCTGTGGCCACTCTATACAGTAAGTGGCAGTGGCCTACTGGGTGGGGTGTTGGTCTGTCAGAGCACGGGCGTAATTTATGGTAGGGACGGTAGTCCCTACCCACCCATTGCTGAAAGGCACCTGAAGCATCTCCATACGTGCACACACACACACACACACACACACACACACACACACACACACACACACCTCTCTCTCGCACAGACCGACAAACACACACTCACACACTCAGACCTCTATCTCTTTCCCTCGTGTTTCTGTGTGTGTATACAACAGCTCTGTGTGTGTGTGTGCATAAGCCGCAGGCATACTAATGACATTGTCTCTCCGGAAATGCAGTCTTCTTCTTATTATTATTATTAGTATGCTTGCCATGCGGTATTCCCCCGTTTCTCCTTTATTAGTATGCTTGCCAGCGTCGTTTCCGACTTATTATTAGTATGCTTGCCATGCGGCAAGCATACTATTGTTATTCCCCCGTTTATTCTTTCTTATTAGTATGCTTGCCATGCGGCAAGCATACTATTGTTATTCCCCCGTTTCTTTTTCAAGCATACTATTGTTATTCCCCCGTTTCTTATTCCCCCGTTTCCGACGTAATATTTTTATTCTTCCGGCTACGAACGGTTCGTTTTGAAGAACCGCTCAAGATAGAAAATCCGTTCAAAGACCGAAACGTTCGTCTTGGTCAGACGACCAGGTTTTGTATTTTTCACAGGGATACCTCGAACTCTCTAGCGCCACCACCAGGAAAACGGTAACTTTTGAACCCTAGGTTCAAAAACTTGGTATCCCTGGAATCCTTGGACTAAGACGAATCCATCGCACTCCATGACGTCATTTTCCGCCTGGATAGTTTTCCCGCCATTTTGAATTTTGTAAAAATCAATAAAAATGGTGCCCCACCCACAATTTTTGGCGGATCGTCCTTTCTACCATGTATGAAATAGTCTACCATGTATAAAATAGTCCTATAGTATTATTTAGTATGCTTTCCAAAGGCCTCTGCTTGCCCCAGCAAGCATACTAATTGTTCTCCAACAGTTTATTTAGTATGCTTGCGGGAAAGCATACTAATTGTTCATCAACAGTTTATTATTATTCTACAGTATATCACGAAAGTGAATACACCCCTCACAGTTTTTCAGATTTTTGAGTATACCTTTTCATAGGAAAGCATTACAGAAATGTAACTTTGACACAATGATTAGTGACCCTTTAACAACATATTTAACCGCTTAAATGTCTTGTTCACTCAGAAAAAAAACAAAATACAGCCATTAATGTTTGAACATGTACTCACAAAAGTGAGTACACCCCAGATTAAAATCCGGTAGAGAAGGGCCTATGTTGGCTCGAATCGTCTCGAAATGAAACAAAATGAAAAGGTATGACAAGGGAGGTCATCAGTGTGCGTTTCAACCTTTCTTTGCATTGAACTTTTAAATTTTGAGTCTGCATCTGGCTTAAATAGATTGGAGTGAGATTTGAATGCAATCCTATGGAGAATATCATGATCTGCTTCAGTAGTCACAGTGCATGTTGACATGCATGTTTCTTTTAGGTGTATTTCAGATTGCCAATGTTGACAGCATTCATGCATCACCAAACCATGTCAGTCCCACTACCATGCTTGGCTATTGAGAGGATACACCTTTTTTGTAAAACTCACTTGTTTACCACCACACATGCTTGACACCATCTAAAGCAAATTTATTTATCTTGGTCTCAAGAGAGATGAACAGACCAAGGATATGGATCACTGGAATCATGTCGAGTGATCTGAAGAGACCAAGATAAACAAATTTGCTCAAAATTGGCCCAGAAAAGTGATCTTAGCTTTGACATGAAGAGGAGGGTTGTCCATTTTGTGTGTCATCTGACAACTTGCAAAACTTTTGGAGATATGACAGCGTAAAAATAAGGTTGCACATATTACTCAGCTATTGACTGCCAAACTGTCACCTTTAGAATCTTCATTCATACACACACACACATGCAGCCTTGTAGAACTTTAGACCTCTGCTGTCACCTGGGCAACTGTGGCCTAATATGCTGCTGTGGCCACTCTATACAGTAAGTGGCAGTGGCCTACTGGGTAGGGTGTTGGTCTGTCAGAGCACGGGCGTAATTTATGGTAGGGACGGTAGTCCCTACCCACCCATTGCTGAAAGGCACCTCAAGCATCTCCATACATGCAGCACACGCACACGCACACGCACACACACACACACACACACCTCTCTCTCGCACAGACAGACAAACACACACACAGACACACACACACTCAGACCTCTATCTCTTTCTCTCGTGTTTCTGTGTGTGTATACAACAGCTCTGTGTGTGTGTGTGTGCATAAGCCGCAAGCATACTAATAGCATTGTCTCTCCGGAAATGCAGTCTTCTTCTTATTATTATTATTAGTATGCTTGCCATGCGGTATTCCCCCGTTTCTCCTTTATTAGTATGCTTGCCAGCGTCGTTTCCGACTTATTATTAGTATGCTTTCCATGCGGCAAGCATACTATTGTTATTCCCCCGTTTCTCCTTTCTTATTAGTATGCTTGCCATGCATGGCAAGCATACTATTGTTATTCCCCCGTTTCTTTTTCAAGCATACTATTGTTATTCCCCCGTTTCTTATTCCCCCGTTTCCGACGTAATATTTTTATTCTTCCGGCTACGAACGGTTCGTTTTGAAGAACCGCTCAAGATAGAAAATCCGTTCAAAGACCGAAACGTTCGTCTTGGTCAGACGACCAGGTTTTGTATTTTTCACAGGGATACCTCGAACTCTCTAGCGCCACCACCAGGAAAACGGTAACTTTTGAACCCTAGGTTCAAAAACTTGGTATCCCTGGAATCCTTGGACTAAGACGAATCCATCGCACTCCATGACATCATTTTCCGCCTGGATAGTTTTCCCGCCATTTTGAATTTTGTAAAAATCAATAAAAATGGTGCCCCACCCACAATTTTTGGCGGATCGTCCCGAAATTCTACACAAAGCATGTTCCCAATGAGATACATCTACTCTAAAAGTTGCGGAGCGATTGATTGAACCGCCTTCGAACAGGAACCAATCGAATTTGCCGGCGACAAACAGGAAGTGAGCTCATATCTCGGCAACGCCTACTCGTATCACAACAAAAATTAAAACACATTATCCTCACTATAGCCAGGGACTACCTACCAATTTTCGTGAAAATTGGAACATGGGGGGCGCCACAATTAGTGAAAATGTGTTTTAGCTCATATTGAAGTCGCCAAACAGGAAGTTAGCTCATATCTCGGTAACGACATGTCAGATCACAACTTAATTTGATACACATGATTGACATCACCCCTAGAGGTCAAATGACAAACTGGAGGATAATTGTCCACTGGGGGGCGCCACAATTGACGGAACTGTGTTTTGGGCATATTGAAGAGGCCAAACAGGAAGTTAGCTTATATTTCGGCAACGCCCATACGTATTACAACCACAATGGTATTCACATTATCCTTGGACCAAGCCGAATCCAACTCCCCCTTTGAAAAAATTATGGACCTTGGAAAGTTTTCCCGCAATTTTGAATTTTGTAAAAATCAATAAAAATGACGCCCCTCCCACATTTTTTGTGAGAGTGTCCTGAAAATTTTATCAGATCATGTTCAGACTGAGATACAGCTACCGGACTGATTTCTTGAACCGTCTTTGAACAGGAGACAATCAAACTTGGCGGAGAAGACGCCAAACAGGAAGTGAGCTCATATCTCGGCGATGCCTACTCGTATCACAACAAAAATGTGTACACATTATCTTCACCAGTGTTGGGAAAGTTCATTTTGTACGTGAACTAGTTCAAGTTCAAGTTCACAGCTCTCAGAATTAAGTAGTTCGTTCATAGTTCATATTTTTTTTGAAAATGAACTAGTTCATTCATAGTTCACAAAATAAATGAACTAGTTCATTTCAGTTCATCCAATCCCCCCCCTCCCCTCAAAAAAAAAAAAAAAAAAATCATTGAAAAAGCCCATATAAATGCTTCACAGATAGCCATTATTTAATGGGTTAATTAATATTAACAATGACGTTGCTGGATATAACGGTATTTTAGTTGTGCATTAGAGCAGCGGTTTATTATTAGTAGTAGGCCTAATAAAGAGTAACTGTGTTTTCTGCAGTGTTGGGAAAGTAAATTTTCTACTAGTTCATTGTTCAGTTCACAGCTCACCCCCCATGATGAAAAAAAGTGTAGGCCTAAAGCCTAAATTAGTTTTAACAATGAGATTGTTAGATATTAGTCTACTGTAGGCCTATTTTAGTTTTGCATTAAGAGTGGTTTATCAGTAGGCCTAGTAGTCCTTTAGAGTGTTTGTTGTTTAGACACTGTGTGCTGAGCGATGTCACTTCTTTTCTGTTACTGTATGGACTGGACTTAAATCGGGTGCGTGGACTAACGTTTTCCCGCACTGTTGTTCTCTGTCTCATGCGCAAAATTTGCCATCCTGCAACATGCCAGCAGGCAGCTTTCTCTTGTTGTTGGTGCTGCGCGCGGCACATTTTTACTTAAATAGTGAAGCGAGAGCACTTCACACTTATTCCGAACGCCCAGAAGACGGTCGCTAGAGGCGTTAATCTAACAAGTCACCGGAAATCAGAAAACTCGCACACTGCTGGCTGGTTGCTGGCCGCTCTGACTTAAAGTAGAGCGATGCCTGCTGTTTGCTTGGTCCCGCTTCTTTGCACGAGAGTAAAGACAGTCGGAGAGAATGGTGTCTGACGCTGTCAGAGAGAATGGATAAGAAATAATATTAGACTCTCTGACATTGTGTTCAGTAGCGGTTTCTGCAGGAATATTAATGACATCTGGTAACTACGGAATGAACGGAATGAAGAACTAATGAACGTTCACGTTCACGCTCCAGATGAACGTGTTCATAGTTCGTTCATCATCTAGAAAATACTGTCCGTTCAGTTCACGTTCGCTCAAAATGTGAACTCGTTCATGAACTTTCGTTCATTGAACGCGTTCGGGTACATCACTGATCTTCACTATAGCCAAAGGCTACATACCGATTTTTGTGAAAATTGGCCCCTGGGGGGCGCCACAATTAGCGAAATTGTGTTAGGTCAATATCAGCCCCATTTACACTATGGGCCAATGGCCTCAATGTATTGGCCCAGGAACTTAAGCCAAGTAATTTAAAGCTATTTGGTGCTCTTACCTTAGCCCAAAGGGTGTACAACAAAGATATGCAAGTGTACAATATGGTGTCCAGGGGGTGGTACACCAAAAAAAATAGGGTTTTTGACTTTTTGACTCTCATGGGGTGTTTGTGTGTGTGTGTGTGTGTGTGTGTGTGTGTGTGTGTGTGTGTGCTGAACATGGATGAAGAGCAATGCATGAAGGGCAACCTCCACGAAGGGCAACCTCCACGAAGGGCAACATACATGAAGGGCAACGCATGCATGAGGGGCAGCGAATGCATGGAGGGCAAGCATACTCCAGCATTTTCTGTGAGGAAATGCAATCTAGTTATTAGTATGCTTGCCATGCGGCAAGCATACTATTGTTATTCCCCCGTTTCCGGCTTTTTTTTTTTTTAATTTTCATCTATTTCTACGATCCATTCGTTTTGAAGAACCGCTCAAGATAGAAAATCCGTTCAAAGACCGAAACGTTCGGCTCGGTGATCCGCTTTGGATTTGTATTTTTCACAGGGCTACCTCAAACTCTGTTGTTCACCCTGAAGAAGGCTTGCGCCGAAACGCGTGGGTCTCTGCTCCCATGTTTTAAAACTTTTAGCCATGTTTCAATAAAGGCTTTTTAATATTTTTCCACAAGAAGAGTGCCTTGGACCCCCTTTTTTGACAAGACTACGGAAGTCTTTTGTCCCCTGGGCCATCCAGCTCTACAACACCACAAAGAAAGATACACAGAAAGAGATAGTCATTGGTGACTGGAATGCATAAACCAACCCCCCACACTTGCACACTCATCTGCACCCCCCACCTCCACCTCTTGGATTCTTTTCTCTGTGAACTGCTGTAAGGCTGATTGCTGTGCTCAAGTGTGTGCTATATTTTAATGTTATGTACTATATGTGTATTAGGTCTTTGTGTTTGTTTTGTATTTGTGTATCTATTAGTGTTGCACCGATACGATACCGGTATCGGCCGGGGCCCCGATACTGCACTACAATGGTGGTAGCGGTAGCAGTGAGTTCCAACAAACAGGGCACCGATACCATTTACAGATGCTCGTATGACACTTGAAAGCAGCCTTGAACTTACTGTAGTTTGTTTACATCAGAGGTATTTAAAAAGTATAAAAAATTATACCGGATTCACTTCGTACAGTATTAGTCTTTTTCCTGTTTCACAAAGGTAGGCAGAAGCCTGACAAAGCCATGATAGCAATGATGTTACATCCAAGTGCAGCTCTTCATATATATACTGTAAATACATTTCATACAGAGTAGTATCGGTATGGTATTGGTATCGGCCGATACTGCACAGTCGAGTATCAGGTATCAGTATCAGGGCCAAAAAATGGTATTGGAGCAACACTAGTATTTATGTAAGCTGACAGCCACCTTCATTTCCCTCAAGATTGATAAATGTACTCTACTCTACTCTACTCTAATTGATCACTCTTCATTACAGGGATCAAATGCTTCGTTCAGAAGAATGAGGTATGCGACACCCCTGAAAGCTGTCGATGGAATCATACTGCATTTCCAACAGGTTTTCATGAATGCAAATATGGTAAGATGGAAACACTGTCACAGTCACACATATGACTCAAAGAGTTTCCTGGCTAGGTTAAAGTGGACATCCGGGATTTTGGACACCGGACCTCATTTCCGAGTCAGCCAGGGTGTAAACAATGTGTCCAGAATGTTTTTTTCACATTCCATGCAGTCCTTGTGAATTCGCATGTCCATGTTGCTAAGCTAGCAAAAGTGAACGGCTATTGGTAGCCTGCCCCCAAAAATAGTCTTATCCAGTTGCAACAACATCCAAAACAACCCCGTCATTATGCCAGACTGCAAGTGTAAATATTTGTCTTGATAGAATGAAGTTTGAAATTAAACCAACCTTGCAATCATGTTTGATCACCATCAGCAATTTGTGTTCCCTGATTTGAAAGCTTGACAGCCGCAGAGTGATATTCCTAGTACAAATCCTAGCTTCAAAAACATCTCTACAGACATGTCTACAGAGCATTAGATGTTGGCGAACTGAACAGTGCACCCATCTCTTCTAAATCCCTTTCATCCTCCCATTCCATCTCGTCTCAAAAAACATTCCATGTAATAACGAGAACGGGCACTCGGTAGAGCGCAAACTTTCGCCTACGCCACTTATTTTTTTCTGGCCATCTTCAGAGTGTGGGGCATAACATTCTTCAAAGTTTGGTGTTAGTTTCATTTAAATCGGACCGGAATATCGTAATATTACATTTTTGGCCCATTCTTGAGCTCTTATTCAATTCAGCATGCACACATTGTTCTGGCATATAGTGCTTGGCAAAGAAAAACGTTTTTGACCTTTTCGTGACCTTGACCTTTGACCCAATCACTCCCAAAAAGTAATCGATTGTTCCTTGGGTCATGACCAGTCATCCCACCAAATTTCATAAAAATCGGCTCAATTTACGTTTTTGACCTTTTCGTGACCTTGACCTTTGACCTTTGACCCAATCACTCCCAAAAAGTAATGGATTGTTCCTTGGGTCATGACCAATCATCCCACTAAATTTCATAAAAATCGGCTCAGTTCTGTCTGAGTTATACGAAGTACAAACAAACATTCACAAATAAATAAATACACAGCGGTCAAAACATAACCTTCGCCGAGACAAAGCAATTTGTGTTCCCTGATTTAAAAGCTTGACAGCAGCGGAGTGATATTCCTAGTACAAATCCTAGCTGCGAAAACATCTCTACAGACATGTCTACAGAGCATTAGATGTTGGCGAACTGAACAGTGCACCCATCTCTTCTAAATCCCTTTCATCCTCCCATTCCATCTCGTCTCAAAAAACATTCCATGTAATAGCTAGAACGGGCACTCGGTAGAGCGCAAACCTTCGCCTACGCCACTTATTTTTTTCTGGCCATCTTCAGAGTGTGGGGCATAACATTCTCCAAAGTTTGGTGTTAGTTTCATTTAAATCGGACCGGAATATCGTAATATTACATTTTTGGCCCATTCTTGACCTCTTATTCAATTCAGCATGCACACGTTGTTCTGGCATATAGTGCTTTGCAAAGAAAAACGTTTTTGACCTTTTCGTGACCTTGACCTTGACCTTTGACCCAATCACTCCCAAAAAGTAATCGATTGTTCCTTGGGTCATGACCAATCATCCCACTTAATTTCATAAAAATCGGCTCAATTTACGTTTTTGACCTTTTCGTGACCTTGACCTTGACCTTTGACCCAATCACTCCCAAAAAGTAATCGATTGTTCCTTGGGTCATGACCAGTCATCCCACTAAATTTCATAAAAATCGACTCAATTTACGTTTTTGACCTTTTCGTGACCTTGACCTTTGACCCAATCACTCCCAAAAAGTAATCGATTGTTCCTTTGGGTCATGACCAATCATCCCACTAAATTTCATAAAAATCGGCTCAATTTACGTTTTTGACCTTTTCGTGACCTTGACCTTGACCTTTGACCCAATCACTCCCAAAAAGTAATCGATTGTTCCTTGGGTCATGACCAGTCATCCCACTAAATTTCATAAAAATCGGCTCAATTTACGTTTTTGACCTTTTCGTGACCTTGACCTTGACCTTTTAGTGCAGGTTCAATTGTCTCAAAAATAAGGTTTAGGAACATTTCATATAGATTTTTCCAAATTGTGTTTTTTATCAACTACAGACCCCATAGTCTTCAGATCCACCTGTTTCCAATTTTTTTCTGAAGTGGAAACGCCCAAAATCCAAGATGGCGGATATATGGTCATATTCTAACACAATTGAATGTAATTGAAAGAAACATGTCATATACATTTTTGGAATTGGTGTTTTTTATATTTCCTACACCCCCTGAACAAAAAACAACCTGTTTCCACCCCTGTCCCTCAAGTTTTAGTACCAAAATCCAAGATGGCTGACATGACATGTAGCATAAATTATGTATTTGGTGTTTTAAGGTATCTAAAGTCATTGTTTTTCTTGTATTTGTAATATTCACAATGGATAAAGGACTGTTCAGTCAGCTATTACATGAACTTCATTCAAAAATTATTCAATCTGTTGTAAAAATTCAACATGACATCAGAAAAGGCATTGAACGGCTCTTTTTATGACCAGGTAATGTGTCTTATCCTATATATTTGTATGACCCCAATACAAAACAACTTGTTTTTATTTTCCCTTTAACTTTCAGAAGCAAAATCCAAGATTGCTGACATTATAGCAAAATAAGGACATTTTAGTATTTTAACCCATTAAGACATGGTGTTACAAATTTGCTGTTACCAGAATGGCAATGACCAAGTCGTAGTGCATTACTAATACAATACTTCATAGTATTGTAGTGCTATGGTAGTTAACTTTCAATGACTATTACAGCATGCCACAGGAGGTAAGGCGTGCATTAAGGGGCTACGGTCTATAAAGCCATTCTGCAGTATTGTACGCCTATTGGTAATATTTTGATAGGCACGTTATCAACATTTATCTCATATTTTGCCAAAATTCAACATGGTGTCCAAAAACCCTTGAACAAGCAAATAACCTAGATCTCATCTCTATCTGAACTGACCCCTGATCTCAATAGCATAGCAGCAGGTGGAGCCGGTGTTATTTATGACAGGAGTGGAGCCCTCTGTCCATCCTCACGATGCCTCAGTCTCAGAGGTAGAACATCTGAAGTTTGGGGTGACACACCTTAAATTTTGTGCGCAAAGATTGGCTTGCAATTTGCCAGTTGCAAAAAAAAAGGCCTGTTGCCTCCAACTAAACTCTATAGACTGATCAGGAAGTACAAAACAATCCTATTAATTCATTTCATAGAACTATCCAGAGGGGGAAAGATGGTACAGATTCTAAGGGCCCAAGCACTGACAGCACTGACAGGGGCCCTTATGGGGGCCCAAAAATCAAATCTTTTGTGGGCCCCAACATTTTTGGAGGCAGACACAATTTACATTCACATGTGTGCCAGCAATACTTCATGATGCCAAAGGTCTTACAAAGGTATGATAGTGTGGCCATTACTAGGGTCATGGGTGTACACTGACTGTCATGCCAAAGAGCCTAGTTCTGTGAGCAGAGAGCATGGCAAGATTGTTGGAATTGGAGGAATGCAGCATCCCAGGCAGAACATTTGGTTTCATAGCCTTCAGATAAGCTGAAGCCGACCCTGAAGCAACTTTGTAGACCTTGGCCTTGACATAGGCAGCCAAATCAGTGCATATGCAATACTACTGTACAGGTAGCACTGCATAACAGGTACTGTACATTAATTGATTCATAGTCATTTTTGTTTGAACAATAATTTGGACCTGCACACAATCGTATGTGCTTAAATATTCACAAGTGAATGGCTTTATAGACCTGAAATCATTATGTTAATATTGATTTTGCTATATGAAATGTTGGCCATCTTGGATTTTGTAATGGATTTAGTTTATGTGATGGCTGACTTCAGTCATGTAACAAATATTACCAATAAAAGTCAATAATGGCTGAAATATGCCAATTTTGCCAAATATGATGTCAGCCATCTTGATTTTCCCACTAAAAAGCAAACAAAACATTGGAAACAAGTGGTTTTCTATTAAATGTTGTCCTGGAAATAAAAAAAAAAGATTAACTGAAGAAATTAAATCCTTAAAACAGCATTAATGGCGAATGTTCTGTACACAATGGCAGCCATCTTGGATTTGCCATTAAATATTAAGGAAAAAATTGGAAACAGGTGGATTTGTATTCGGGGGGGTCCTAGAAGTAAAAAAAATGCTGAATGGAAAAATCTATATGAAATGTTCCTAAACTTACAACTGAACCTGCACTATTTGACCTTTGACCCAATCACCCCCAAAAAGTAATCGATTGTTCCTTGGGTCATGACCAATCATCCTACTAAATTTAATAAAAATCGGCTCAGTTCTGTCTGAGTTATACGAAGTACAAACAAACATTCACAAATAAATAAATACACAGCGGTCAAAACATAACCTTCGCCAAGACAAAGTCGGCGAATAATAACTAGAGCTGCGAGTGACATATTTCACAATGTTAAGCCAGATCACATAGCGTTGCGTAACTTACGAATCCATTGGAATACGGCAAATCATTTCTAACGCCATTTGTTACAGCAATTACACAAAATAACAGTAAAGCATTACAACATACAAATACAAAAAGGGTAACTTCTAGCCCAAGTTTTGGCTAACGTAGGCGAAGCCATCATAGAAGCAGAAAGCATAGCAACAAACCTGTTCTTCGGAGACTGTTGGTGCGTGCCACAAATGTTTTTGGTAGACCTGGGAAGGCGGTTGGCACCGCAGACACTTTTAGAATTTTCCTTGTAGGTATTAGACTTCGAGAAGGACTTTGAAGTCGTCAGGACTGAAATGGTCACTGCAAAGCACCCGGGTACGGAGCGTCTCCATCTGTGTGTTGTCTAGCCCTGCGACCAGGAGCCAGAGTTTGGTTCTTTCAACATCTTTCACTGGAAACTAATGGAAACTTGTCGATACCCATCTGTAGGCTTTATTATTGCAGTTCGTATATACACACTGATGTACCATGGTGCGATGTCGTTGGGTTTTAATCCACTATTCGATCCGAAAGCAGTTGTAGAACTGACCCTGAGAAAATGGTCTCTCAACATGCCAAAATCCATGCATTGCAAGGTTGGTTTAATTTTAAACTTCACTCTATCCAGACAAATATTTACACTTGCAGTCTGGCATAATAATGGTTTTGTTTTGAATGTTGTTTAAACTGGATAAGACTATTTTTGGGGGCAGGCTACCAATAGCCGTTCACTTTCGCTAGCTCAGCAACATGGACATGTGAATTCACAAGGACTGCATGGAATGTGAAAAAAAACATTCTGGACACATTGTTTACACCCTGGCTGACTCGGAAATGAGGTCCGGTGTCCAAAATCCCGGAGGTCCACTTTAACTTACGACGTCATCATATGTACTTCCACCCAAAGATTTTGCCTCCGCACATCTGGTGAAACCATCCTAGCTCGGTTCGCTCACTGTTTAGTATGTGATGGTGTGGAGATATTGATGTATGCTGACGACACTGTACTGTTCACACACGATAAAGATCAGGGACAGGTGGCCAACAAACTGAGCCAAACACTAACCAATGTCTCAATGTGGTTAAAAAAAACTCTGGTCTCACTCTAAATACTGAAAAAACTGTTACAATGTTCTTTCACAATAGATTTAAACTAAATATTATTCCAGACATGGTATATGTTGATGGAACAAAGTTAAAGAATGTTGATGAATTTAAATACTTAGGTGTGATCTTTAGATTCTGCTCTTAGTTTTAAAAAACATAAAAAGCTGGGTACCGTAAAGTATAGCTTATCTAATTTTAGACATATCTGTTCAGAATTCTGGCGTCAGGGTGTCTGAGTCTGTGTCTGTGTCTGTGTCTGTACCAGTGACGTTTTGCACACGCTGTTATTGTCTCCTACGATTGGTGCAGACCTTCGTGCACGAGCTGGACACGAGCTCATTTGCATAGACTTTCGCGCCACAAACTGGTCAGCAGGGTCGGAGCTATGCGATGCAGCGCAGTGCGACCAGAACAGGAGTCCACGCTGGACTGTTTGTTAATGCAGGAGTCATCTCTACCTTTTCTCTCCGTTTCTTTCAATCTCTCTTTCACTCCACGGACATCTCAGACTCCTAATGTCCACCTCTCTGTGTTATACCGTGCGTCTTTGAGAACGTAAGTTGCTATTACTGTGTTGTTACTGTATTGTTTGTGTACTACTCGCGGTTGTTTGTTATTTTGCAACATCGCGACGGCAGCGCGAGTATGTCCTTGTTTCACTGTTTGTCTGTTATATTTGTAATAGCATTTATTGTTCCTCTATGCCGCGGTTTTGTCAGAATGTCGCTGATTTGTTGAGCAGTGTGTTACTTTGGCAGAGTAGCGTTACACATGTCAGTGTTTCATTCAAGAGCTGCGTGACCTGTTCTCTGTGCGTGTAGTCACGCAGGGAGCGCTCGTCTCGTCCCATTTAAAGGAGCCACGGTCCTTTTTTCCTTATGCAACACACTCGGTGTGTTTCATTGGGTTTGCACTGTGTAACTTGCTGTAGGCATTTACACATGTATGTTGGTTAATGATATTTGTTTTAGACATTTATCCATTCTCTCTGGTAAAGATATTTGCTTTAGGCATTTATCTCTCATTTTTTCCCCTTTGTATATTTTGTATATTGTATTTCATTTATTCAGGAATGTTGTGCATTCGTGTTTATTATGTTCAGGCCTGTTTTGTATATTCATGTTCATTATGTATATATTTACTGATGTCTTTTTGTATTTTCTATTTTATTCTATTTCAGTAAACCACGGTTCATTGGTTTCAAGGGTTCCCTACAACGTGTGTGTGTGTCTCTTCATTTGGGATTATCTATTTTTGTTCTGGCCGGACAACCTGTGCAGTTTACTATTTTCCCTGAATCAGCCCTATACAGTCCTTTCACAGTGTCAAAACTAGCACCATTTTTCACATATCTGTTATTCACTGACTGTTGATGCTGCTGTGACTTTTGGCAATGCTGTGATCATGTCCCACTTACACTATTGTTTGTCAAGCTGGTCCCAGGCCAATACGTCTTAATATCCATTGATTCACGCTATACGTACAAGCAGGCCCTGAAGGTCTTGGACAGAAGATCTTTTCAGTACCACCATTGTTCTATACTGGGCAAGTATAGCATGCTCAGGCTTGAAAACATCATACGAGTTTCTGATTTGCGGCTAATTCTTAAAGTCATTTACAAGGCAGCACCCTCACCTCTAAAAACATCTGTTCAACCCTGATCTGAACAGATGAGCAGAACCTCAAGATCCACCAGTAGGGTAGATTGTAGTCTCCCAGGCAGACGACGTACTTTTGCTCAATCAGCCTTCTCATTTAGGGCAACTCTCTAGGTCGTCCTCAGACGAGCCTTCCATCGTTGCTTCCAGTCATCCCGATTCTCCATACATCTTTTCAGTTCGCTGGTACTCTGGGCTCCGGTGATCTTCTTGAGTATGTCCACAAATGTTAGTGTGGGACGTCCTCTTAACCGGCACCTATGTGATGGTTCCCATAGCACCAGTTTGCTGTGCCTTTGGCAATGTCCTGCAAGTCTCATTCTCCTTACAGCTATCTTCTCGCTCACCCTTGGTATTCTCTCGTATAGGATTTCGTTGGTTACATGTGCAATTTTACTGATGTTAAACACTGCACGCAGCATCCCGGTGTAGCACCCATCAAAGGACTTCTGTAGGGTTGGTTTCAGGGTCCAGCATTCACTGCCATAGAGGAGGACGGACTCTACTGACACGTAGAAGAAGCTGAGTTTGATTGGAAGGGGGAGATTGGAGTTCCATACACTGGCCATACCGTTCAGGGCCCTCCACGCAAATGCCTTCCTCACTTTTAGATCTTGCTCAGTAGAGTTGACCCATGAGCCCAGGTATTTGAAATCGTCAACTTCTTTCAGCACAGTGCCTCCTGCTGTACTCAGAGGTTGATGTTCAGGTGGGATGTTGCAGGTGATGATCTCAGTCTTCTTGGCGTTAAGCCTGAGGCCGACCTTGGCCCACTCTAGCTCTACCCTGCTCAGTAGAGTTTGTGCTTGTTCCACATTATCAGAGAGCAAACTGATATCATCCGCAAAGTCAAGGTCTGTGAGGTCCACTGCGGGGTATCGACTCGACTTCCTTGGAGATAGTGTGAAGGCAAGTTCCTGCGCTCGCCCACTGATTGCCCTCCTGAGCGCATAATCAAGGACTATGATGAAGAGGAAGGGGCTATTGTGTGTCCCTGCATAACTCCAGCCAGGATGCCAAACTCCTCACTGTTGCCATCTGGGGTCACCACCTGGTCCTTGTTCCTGCGTACATGGACTCTATTGCTCGGAATAGGTTGGGGGGAATACTGTATGCCTTCAGGATCTTCATCATCACGCCTCGGTGGATCGAATCAAAGGCTTTTTTCTGGTCAATGAAGCATAGTACTGCTGTCAAGTTCTTCTTCTTCACCTCCTCAATCATTCTCCTTAGTGCCAAGATCTGGGATGTAGTGGTGCGTCCCTCACGAAAGATGATCTGGTTCGTCCTCAGAAGAGGGTCAATTGCCTGCCGGACCCTGTTTAGGATCATGCGGTTGTAAAGTTTCGCAGTGATGCATGTCAGGCTGATGCCTCGATAGTTGTCTGGCTTCGAGAGGTCTCCGGATTTTGGCACTGGCACGATGTTTGATAGAGACCACATATCAGGCAGCCGATTGTGCAGCAGGACAAAGTTGCAGAACTCCAAAATGATGTTGTCAATGTCAGTTCTTCATCACCTCTGGGGGTATACCATCAGGACCAGCACTCTTTCCTGCTCTTACGGTGGTTTTTGCCCTGGAGAGTTCTCCAAGAGTGAAGGGGCCGTCATTGATGTTCAGGTTTGGGAGGACTGATGGTACCTCAACTGCTTCTGCTGGTTCTCCCAGCAGCCTTTGGAAGCTTTGCTTTCAGGGCAACCAAATCTTGGAACAGTCTACCCAGTGACTGTTATATTCCCAAAATAACGAGAGGCACAACTTACTTTGCCTGATATCAACTGAACATTTATTTCCTGTAATCCCAATAACCCCTGCGCCCACCTATGGTGGCCTTTCAGTGTCAAACGTGGGCAAACGTGAAACTCGTGAATTGCCTATGAGTTAACTCAATGGTACGCAGGTATACTGCAACATTATGAACACAACATTTCCCCCCCTCTCCCTAAAACTCAGACATGAAAAGTGGCAACAAAGTCTTCAAAGTGCCCAGGGCGTGTACGGGCCCTGACCGTGCGTGGCTCAAGAGCAAGGGGTACCGGCAGTGGGGCTGAAGGAGAAGCCAGGCACCGGGCAGCTGGTGGCACCACTACGGCAGGCAGTGCAGCGGCTGGATCTGGCACCGGAGGGGCTGCAGGCAGTGCAGTGACCGGATCTGGCACCGGAGGGGCTGGCTCAGTTGCTGGGTTGATCTGCTCCATTGGCTCAGCGGCTGAGTTTCTCGGCACCGCCCCTGTCAGGTGAGGTTGATGGAGAGGGGAAGGCACCCTGCAGAGGCAGCTGGCATGCAAACGGGAACCATCCGTCAGCTGAAATGAAGCCGGACCAAGCTGCCGAGTGACTTGGCATGGGGCCGACCAGAAGGATGACAGCTTGTTAGCTCTGTGGGGCCGGCAGACTCTGACCCAGTCTGAAACTTAAATAGTAGGCCACTTGGTCTTGTGCTTTTTGTCAAACCTCTGCTTCATGGAATGGTGTTGTCTCTTGAAGTGGGCTTTGACTGCTGCTGGGCCTGGCCTCCACGGCTGTGGCCATTGGCAGACGGAATCTCGACAGAGGTAGCACCAGTTCCCTCTTCAGCATAAGTGCGGCAGGTGAGACCCAAGTTGTAGAGTGGATAGTTGCTCTGTAGTGGAGGAGGGTCTGAGACAGTGCTGCCTTGAGCGAATATCCCTCCACTATGTGAGCACGCAGTGCATTTTTTAGGGATCGATTGAATCGTTCCACCTCGCCATTGGCCTGGGGGTGGTAGATGGAGGTAAGGCAAGGAACGTCGTAAATTCTGAGGACAGGAACTGGGGCCCGTTGTCCGTGGTGATTGCGCGTGGCAGGCCCCAGCCGGAAAACAGTTGGTTAAGGAAGTCGATCACATAACTGTACCCATGGGAGCCACCTCAGGCCACTTGGAATGCAGGTTGTAGACTACCACGAGGAGCCTCTGGTGGTGTGGCATGTTTGGCAGTTCTCCACAGATATCAAGCTGTAAGTGGTCCCATGGTGCAGATGGCCAGTCTATTGGCTGTAGTGGAGTTGGAGTGGGTAGCCCAGTCTTCCCGCTGATGAGGCACGCATTGCAGTTGCGGGTTAGGTCCTCCAGTGCCCAGTTCCCGGCACCTTTGCTTGATCTTGACAACGCCGAGGTGTCCCTGATGTGCCATCTGCAAGACACACTCTCTGAGGGATGCTGGAATGACAGCACGGACGACAGGGGCAGTTCGTACTTCATGGTACGGCTCCAGTTCTGGTGGGAAATGGGCAGGCCACCCATGTCTGATGTAGTCGCACAGTCTGCTGAAGGTGGGCTCTGCTGTCGAGGCGGAGTCCAGATCCTGGAGGGAGACTGTGTCTTTCAGGGGAGAGTGGACCAGGTGTACAATCTCCTCCTCGTCCTCTGTGAAGACAGCAGAGCAGTGGACGGTGTCCTGTTCATCCGCTGGGGATGGAGCCGGGCAGTGGGTGGTGACCGGGCGGGACAGTAAATCTGCTACTACTTTGGACTTGCCAGGCATGAATTGTAGTTGGATGCTGTAGGCGGTCTGACCACCTGTGGAGGCGGAGGGGCCTGTGTCCCCCTCCCGAGGCTGACATCAGGGTTGTCAGGGCCTGGTGGTCTGTACGTAGGGTAAAAGGCCGTCCGTACAGGTACAAATGCCATCGTTCACACAGCCCAGATGCAGGCAAGTGCTTCTCTTTCACCCACTGAGTATTTCTGTTCAGTGGGGCTTAGTGCTCGGGAGGCGAAGCCTACGGGCTTCTCCACGCCATCCTGAAACTGTGACAGGACGGTGACCAGGGCGAAAGCAGATGCATCAGAGGTGAATACTATAGGGCACTAGAGTTGGAAGTGTGCCAGGACCGGGGACGTGGTGAGGAGCTGCTTTAGTTCGTCGAATGCTGCCTGGCAGTCCGGGGTTCAGATCCAGGGGGCATCGTGCTTGAGAAGCATTCTCAGTGGGGCTGTGACAGTGAAGAAAAGACCTTCAAGCCATATAATGCAGTGTACAGACCAAGAGCGAACGGAACGAACGAAGCGACGGAAGTCATTATTTCTCTATGGAGGGCACGCGACCTACGCTACCAAAGCGAATTCGCCAGGAGGGAAGCTTCTTGCGCTACCAGAGCGAATTTTGAAGATTAAACTAAATCTAATCGCAGGCGAATTCGCTCTGACGCTGTTCGGCGGCAACCAATCGGAACGTTCATATCTCCGAATGTCCCAGGCTGTCAAGCCAGAGCCGTTATGTGATTAGCTGCATCAAACATGTCAATGCTGCGTCTCGAGCGAATACAGCGTATTCAAGGCGAAACTTCTTCTGCTACCCACGCTACCAGGCAGCGTAGTTCGCTCTTGGTCTGGACACGGCATAAGTGGATGGTGAGTTCTTCTGGTGTCGGAAGGGGGTACTTGTCAGGTACCACTGCCTTGTTGACCTGCTGAAGGTCAACGCAGACTCTCAGGCCACCTGACTTCTTTTTGGCGATGACAAGGTTAGACACCCATGGGGAGGCATCAATGGGTTCTATGATGCCCTCACCCTGGAGGCGGGTGAGCTCCTGTGTAACGCCTTCCCGAAGTGCCAGTGGAATACGCCGGAGGGGCTGAACCAGTTCAGGCTGGCGTTGTTGCCAGGGTGATGTCACTTGTAGTATCTGTGTTCCGCTGTTGTCATGTAGAGTAAAGCCCAGGCTGAGGAAGAGGTCGAGGCCCATGATGTTCTCGCCATGGCGCTTGATGTGGAATGGGAAGTGGTTCACAGACACAGAGGCGTAGCGAACTGGGAGGTAGAATAGACAGACAACATCAATTTTGCTTCGGCCGTAGCCGCACAGAGCAGTGGATGGGGACAACAGTTGTCTGTTTGGGAAGAGCAGTTTACATGTGTCAACATTCAGCAGTGACACTTTGGCCGATGTATCGAGGAGAGGAGGAACACAGCAGCCATCCCGGTATATGGGGCACCTGGAGAATGTCACTGGATGAGGGCCCACTGTGCGCACTGGAACCACAGGGTCATGTGACTGTCCAGGATAGTCGGCCGGAGCTGATCGGCAGCATTTAGCAAAATGGTTAGGTTTCTGACACTGTCTGCATGTTTGGCCCTGTCACAAGGTACCGTGCAGGCAGTCAAGTGGAGGCGGAGGCGGAACAGGATTCGGTTGCAACCCTTGTTTTTTGTTTCTATTTTCTTCAGTCACCGATAACCACATGCAGGATACTTTGACTCGATCAAAATAAAGAAGGTAAACAAAAATGCACAGGATTTCTAAAATCCAGAAAATTGATAAATGCTAAATCAAAGTCAAAGTTAGCTGGGTACAGCAATAACAAAACTAGAGATGCACCGGATCCAAGATCCGGTTTCGGATCCGGCAGGATAATAGGGTTTTTCACCGGATCCGGTTCCAGGATCCAGGATCCGGTAGCCAAGGCTTTTCAGTCAAAATAGTTTGAGCCAACGTGATAAAAAGGGCCCATGTGTGCGAGTTGGCTATGTGTTTCAACCCTTTCGTAGGATCCGGTATCCGGTATCCGGTTCCGGATCCGGCAGGATCTTAACCCTTCTGTTGTGTTCGGGTCATTTTTGACCCGTTTTGAAGTTTAAGTGTAAAAAAACCACACTTTCCTTTATTGTCCTGGAATGAGGCTCCATCTAATCCTCAATCACAATCATTTCAGCAGAAAAAAATAAGTTTTATAATTTTAGTAAATTTTCAAGGTCTAAAAAAAAAAAAAAAGTTACATCTGTGGTGTTTGGGTCAAAATTGACCCGGCATAGATTTTTGGTTGTTGTATGGCATTTCTGAAAAGCTGTTGGTTGCCCTTTGTCCTCAGTTTGGTGATTCATGGTGAGGAAAATATATTTCTTACCTTAATTTTTTCCCCCCAACTTTTTCATATAACAAATCCAAGATGGCCGCCGGACAGTCCCATACACTACAATGTGTCATATCTCCTGTTGTGAAAGGAGTACAGATGTATTTTTGGTGTCTACTCATATGTTTTCATGGTCAGGGAATCCATTTCTGCATTATATAATGAGATTTTTTGCACATTTTATTTGCAAAATAAGTTTTTGCACATTATTTTGTCCAAAAACTTATCAAAAATCCATAATGGCACCCAAACATGTATAACTGGTCTTACACTTTCCATAAAGTTGATGTGACAATGAGATAAGGGTCCATGTTCATAGCATAGTGGATTCATATGAATAGTGTGACTTTTTTCATTTTCATTGAGGTGTTCATTTCCTATATATTTGCCTTAGATAGGCAGAATAGCTGTGAATCTGACAGAAGTGTTATTTTGTATATTTACCTCAATAAAATCATATAAATATTGAAAAACACCAAGGCAACATATTTCAACATTCATTTTATGCACTGAAAAGCTAATTTAGTTGACATTTGGTCTCTATCCTGCTATACTATAAATCTCTTTGGGTTGGTTTGGACCAGAACACCACAAATGTCACTATTGATGATATTTTCTAATATTAGAGAAAAACTAATAAAAGAAAATTGGGGGTTGTTGTACTCTCATATCAGCTGTATCCTAAAAATCAGGATCCGGTGCATCTCTAAACAAACCGGCAATGATAACGTGCCAACCAAATATCTCTACACTGAGCATAAAGGAGCCTACCATCAGAGGTGCATTCAGGTCAATGGCTAAAGAAAGAATGAAAAGAGAACCATTTTAAAGAGCCTAGGTCCCCCATACTCAAATAGCGGGCATCTATTTTTGGCCCTCGAATAAATTTGAAAATTTAAAAAAAAATAAAAAAAAAAATTTTTTTTTTTTTTTGATCCGATCGCGCTGTCGGCTCTTATTTTGAAATAGCGCCACAGACGCTATGAAGAAGCGTGCCGTGCCCCGCCCCCTCAGGCAGTTTCTCCCTGTTTGTCAGTCACTGCAGGCGCCGGTCCGGACAGAACAGAAGCACCTACGACGGTGGCAGGTTGTGAGGTAGACTACAAGGGAAGGACTGTATCAGAGCCTGTAAATAAATTATTCACAAAGTTCTCTATGCCTCGTTTTTGAAAGTAATGGTCCACATTTGATTGCAAACAGTGTGTTAGGACTTCGAATTGGTTTAGCAGTAGCTGTAGCTAGTTGCTAACACAAATGAAGTTCTAATTTCTCTGGGCAAACTGTGTTTGAGCTCTGCTGGCAGCTAACTATTGGTAGCCTATTGAAAACGAATTGCTCAATAAACTTTTCACACTTCACATTTCACCCTCATAGGACTGCTAACCAAGTTATGAGCAACTTGACAATTTATTATTGGCTTTTGCATTTAATCAACATTGAATCAAATGAGCCATTTTCTTGTTGGCAAAACCTGGTGTTGTCCTATCTATGTGTCCTCCTCTTTGTTGGGTCATCTGATTCTCATTATGCATGTGAGAGCCCATAATAAGCAAGATTTGTTTGAAAAGTGTTATCTTCAGGCTTATTGGTTTTCTCACTAAGAAATAAATCTTTATGAATGTAGTCTGCAAATATAGGCTAACAGATAATCTTGTGTCATTTTTTTTTTAAATACTAAAGGGTGGGTGGCAATGAGAGAGCAAGGCAGGCACCTCACCCATCCTGTCACTGGAAACGAAATATCTGCTGTGGGTGTGAGTGCGTGTGTATTGTGCTTGTGCTTACAAAGGACTTATCATTTTTTATTTAATTTGTATTATTTGTATTATTTTTATTTTTTGGGGGGGGGGAGGGGGCTCGCGTCGGCCCGGCCCGGCCCGGCCCGGCCCGGCCCTTTATTGGGAGGAATTTTGAAAAACTGGCCCTCGGGGACTTTTAATTGAGTACCCCTGGCCTAGGTGCTCGCGCTCCCAAGTGGAACATACCACTGTTACCATAACCGAAGGGGGAAATAACACTTATCAACATAAATGCATCAAAACAAACTAATGCAACATAATTGGCTAACTCAAAGCACATATACTGTAACCGGAAATCAAAAAATATAAACTGAAAGTGAAATAAAAACATAAACATATGTTTAAGGCAAAATAATCATTAACGGAAGAAACCAAAGATCGTGCACGCGCGGTGCTCGGCACCGCGAACACGCCCCGACAGAAAGAGACAGTTTAAAAATGTCAAGCTAGCGAAGTGTGCACCCTTGCTAACCCTAGTGAGGTAATGATGGAAAGCTCGCACATCCACAGGAACGTCTGACCTGGGAGCAGGACCACAAGTGACTTGATGATAGTGAGAAAAAGTCCGCTGACGACCAGGATTTCTTTTGCTCCCAAAATTTATTTTAGCGTGACGTTTCGGGTTTTACCCCTTCTTCAGACGTGACAATACATGGAAAGTACACCCCATATATACAAATACCAAGTGATCACATGATCCCATTGCAGGTGTTAACAATTGCTATGAATAAATTGGCTCACAAGTCCCACCACTCATTACTCACAGAGCTGATGACATCACACATGTTACAAATGACACTCCCCTACACACACACAGGTGACACTATATACATATGTTCATATACACCGGAAAACCCATCAGGAATGCTAGATTGTGAAAAAAATAAATGAAAATAAAAAGTAAATGAAAAAAAGGCAAATATGCCTGAAATACCATTCCCCGTTATATACATGTTTGGCAAGATTAGTCAAAAGTGTTGGCACAAGTGATATTAAGTCCATCACGGGGGCATGTGAAGAGAAGTCCTTTTGCACACAGTTTCAGGAGACACCACATCACGTATGCATAACGGAGGGCCGCAGAACCGCCCCTGCTCTCAACAATATGACACAATGTCCAAAAGTCTGTATGCTTAAGCACAGTAGTTACAATAGCGTGTTAGTGTAGGGTTAGTGTAGGGGCTGGAGCGAAAGTCAAGTTCAAAAGCCTCTGGGATGACGTGCTGACCAGGCACGGCATCACAGGCCCCTAGCAGGACAGTCCTGGGTTCTTGTGGCATCGCGGTTGGAGCCACAATTTCCACAGCGTCTCTGTGGTTGTGATTGTTGGGGGCGGGCGACCTGCACCGCAGCTGGCTGGACTGGATCTTGTACCTGCACTGGCTGCACTGACTGTCCTAAAAGGGCTGTGGACTTGTTGTCCATGACGTTAGTACGGGGCTTGCCTTCAACTATTTTAGCCGCACATGAAGTAGCTGTCTCTATTTTCAAGGCGAGTATCAGTGCATCTTCCAATTTTAGTGTGTCATCTTTGAGTAGTAAATCCTCTTGGACTCTGGGATTCGACGTTTTCTCAATGAGCTGGTCTCGTATGAGTTCGTCTCGCATTGTTCCGAAGTTACATTGCTGCGCTAGGGCTTTTGATTCAGCTACAAACTTCCTAGCAGACTCACCAGTGCGTTGGCATCTCTGTCTGAATTCCAGCCGACTGAAAAAAGTGTGTTCCGTGACTTTTTGAAATAATGAGAGGCACACTTTACTTTACGTGATATCAACTGAAGATTTATTTCCTGTAATCCCAATAAAGGAAACACCTATGGCCTAATTAGTACCTGCATTTAGCAAAATAAATAGCCCTCTCAAGTCAATGGCATCTTGCATAAACACTTTATTTTTGTGTGTGCACAGTATGAGCATGTGTTTTTACTTCATTAGTTAGATTATCTAGGAAGTAAGCCACTGTTTGTTGACAATGTGGTAAAAACAGCTTTTAAGTTGTTCAAATCCAAAATATAGAGGTGTATCATCATAGATGTAGGTCTTGGCTGTGCAGTGAATGCATTGGCCAAGCCCCCCATGTTTAACATTTTTCATAAAATGGGCTCTTTCTTGTTTTGTCAACAGCGGCAGACAGAATTAGAAGTAAAAACACATGTTTACTGTATTAAAGTGAATTACTTTAACAATTCAACATAACTGTAGACACTTATTGTATGCATATTCTTAAAACATGTCAAAAATACGTAAAACATGTGTTTTTTGGTGAACTCCATCAGATGTCACCACCGTCAGGTTTTCTGACAAAAAAACCTCCAAATGCACCTCAGTGGTGGCTAGAGTATCATTTTGGATCACAATTATTACTAACATGCCTAGTAATGTTTCATTAACCAGCACAATTTAGTAAAATATGGAACAACATGATGAGCAGAACAAAATCTGACGGTGGTGACATCTGACGGTGTGAGACAAAAAAAACACTCTTTTAAATATTATGCATTGTTTGTTCACATTAGCCATTTCATTTTCGCTCTGTTTCTTGGGTGCTTCATACCTTTTCTGACAAAAATTATATTTATTAACATTAATGTAATACAATACTATTAAAACCCCCGACGGTGTTGACAGTTTATGGTTGGGACAGTACCAGTGTCCAAACAAATTAACAAATTGAGGACAAAATAATAAACTTACAGGAGCTTCAGTGATGGTGAAGTAGGCAGTAGAGCTAAAGGTTTGAAAGGGGGTCCTCAGTAATGAAAATTACCTTGTGCATACCTGATTTTATTGTCTTTTAGAAAAAATCTGACGGTGGTGACCAATATGCTGGACACATTTTGAGCAATCGGTAAATAATAGTAAATATTGTTTTACATCCACTATGTGCACATCTGTAGAACCACTTTAATATGGTCTTCCACATCATGGTAATATTGTTCAATTCTGTTAGTGATTTTTGTATTTTAAGTCAATTGAAATGATGATGCCAGTCCTTGGGACAGGCGTTTTTACAGGGTGTGGACAGGTTTATAGCCATGAAAAGTAATAAAATTACACTTAAATATTTCAAACAACTGTGTATTCGTGTGACAGACCCCTTGGCCATTACCTGGGTTCATTTTGTTTGTGAAAATTTAGTTGATTTTCAACAGAATTAATATTTTACTGCAGGGACATGTTTTTGCCAAACTTTCAAGAATCAGTGACCTTCGAGTTCACACTCCTAAAGTTCCCCGCCCTACTCACCTCGCACCCCACTGACTGTCTTCACCGTCGGCAGCCCTAACCGGCTACGAACGGCACCCGCCCCCCAACCGTGAGTGTAGCTCGGCGTGAATGCACACGCTACAGCTTCCACTCCTAGCAGCCCGGCCCTCTCTCACGCTGCCCGCTGTCTGTCTTCGCCGCCGGTAGTCCTAAGCGACTACGAACGGCAACCACCCCCCCAACCTTGAGTGCGACTCGACATGGAAAGCGTTCGACTCCTTCCCAGCTCCCCCACCGTGTGCTTGTCACTTCTATTTCTCTACAGTACTTCCCACTCTCAAACGCCACCATCACCTGTAATGAGCCACAGCGCGTGCCAATTAGCCCACAGGTGTAGACCATTAAGTCACCCACTGCTATCCTTAACCCCTCCCCGCTCCACAACCAACTACCCTACCCATAAGCATAACATAACCAATCATTACAATATTAATTAGCCATTAGGTTATTCTTATCTCAGAAAGTGTTACAGGTTCAGGGTTTTCTTCTACTATCAAGTTTAAATAATGGTCATACACAGGCTATTAAATGTTTGAATAGTGTGTCAAAATAGGCCTACGTTACATCACTATGCAGTATCTATGCAGTATCTATGCAGAGCAGGGGAAAAAGTTCAGGCTCAGGATTTTTTTCACCATCACCCCTGTTTCATTCTCCTTGTATGACTTGTGCATATGAAGAAAGTGACAATAAAAGCTGACTTGACTTGACTTGACTTGACTTTTGCAACACTATATCGGAGTCAACAGTCAGCTTTCTCCCAGGCTAAGGTAACCTATCCAGAGGAGAAAATTGGCAAACGTGATTTTGTACAGTCAAGTCCAACCAGACTGCCTGACAAAATGCATAATACGTACAGATGAATAGTTCTTCAAACAGCTCAGATACAATTCACAATTCTGCCCAATGCCCATTTACATTTGAAGCAATGATTTGGACTGTACTCACTTGTAAGGGAAAAAAAGGGGGGGTGGGTGTAGTCGGCCAGCTGTTGTATCCCTTTCAGTGGTTATTGTGTGTTTTGTATTTCTAAATAACATTGTGTAGCCTGGTAGTGGCTAGGTGTGTATGATTGTTTGTAATTTGCTGTCGCTCAAAGGCTGCATGGACGTGTGGGGGACGTGACCCAATATTGTGTTATTTAGAGAGCATATGAAACCATTCCGATCACCTGTTATACTTGAATGACTGTACTGAAAACTATAAAGAAAATGAAACGAATGCCGCACACTCTGCTCCATGTTTTATGTTTTGTGCTGAAAACTATACCAACTGAAATGTAAATACACAGTACACACAACACACTATTTAGCTGCCAATGCTACTATCACTATGTCAGAATTGTCACACTAGGATATTTTTGGAAATGCACAACAATACTGCTTTTTAATATGTTCTCTGTATGTCTTCTGTTGTCCAGCCTTGCGCTTTAAATGTCTGTATATTTATTTTATGGGTACTCTAGGTGTACTGTATGTGTACTGTGTATGTCTATACTGTCTATGTCTATACCTATGTCTGCATGGGAAAGTAAGAAACGTAGTTTCAATTCTTTGTATGAGTAGTACATGTAAAGAAATTGACAGTGAAGCCGACTTGACTTGACTTGACAATGACAGCCAGCACATCAGCAAATGAGTTACAATCACACACTTTATACCGGTAGCTCTCCTATGGGACTTTCAATGCGTAGCTACTTAGCACGTTGCTCCCATATGCTGTGCATGCATTCCAGACTGCTTGGAAATGGGAAACCCAAGTATAAAACAGTTCCAATCTAGACATGACAATATTTTTTTCTGCTCAACCGTACAACTGCAATATAGAAAGAATGGATCTAATGTACAACCTAATATTTTTTCAGATCGCAAGATTTTTACATGTATGCCTGGCAAAAGCAGTTCAAGGCCTACATGTTCTTCTTATAATGAATGTGGATTTCATGGGCTTGATACAAAAGGCCACTTCAACTGTGATGTATGTTTTGGTAAGTATTAATGTTTTTGTTAAATTTATGTTATTGGGTCATTTTGCTCCAATTGAAAAAATCTCCATGCACTCGCATCTCAAAAAAGTCTGGAAATATTTCTGGGTGTACCTTAGACATCCAAGAGAAAGGATTGATATTATCTATTGTCAATTCAACTCTTCATCTTTAACTCAACATTTCAACTCCCCCACCAACCTCTAAATGTTCACATAGGAATCTCTGTGTTCTTCCCAGACCTAATTTTACACCTCATAGAACTTTCACATTCCTCCACAAACGTGCTCATTTAGAAGTTATTTCATTTTCAACTCAAATAGTTTCAAATTCAACTCCTCCACCAACCTCTAAAGTTTCAACTACCCTTTCCCTCCCACTCGCTTCCATTTCCATATACAGCTCTGGCAAAAATTGAGAAACCGCTTCAAAATGTTCAGTTTTTCTAATTTTGTGGACAGGTATGTGCTGGAGTAAAACAAACATTGTTATTTCTTTCTATAAAATACCGACTACATTTCCTCTTAATATGAAACCAATGAGAAGGGTCAGTGACTCAAGTTGTCCGGGTGGTACTGCAGGTACATTAGTTGGTGCTCACGGGCTTCAACTGAGCTGCCAAAAATAACTTTGTTACAATGTTTTTTTTCCCCGTTGCATATTTTTTTTGCCCCAGAATGTTAATATCACATTCACAACTAACCATAGTTATTAGCAGGATTTTTTTTAATTCATGAGGTTACTGAAAAATTGGAGTAAAAAATATCTCAGCATTTCGCCCTATTGACCGGTTTCCAAGTCATCACTTGACCGCAGTTGTCATTTAGGTGGAACTGACTTTTTTGAGGGAACAATAGGAGTCAATGTAGTGACCCTTCTCATATATTACACTTTCTCTGGTATGGCTCTGTTCAGAGGAGTCCCCTGGTTTTCTATGATCACAAAGGAAAGCAGATATTTCGGGGACAGCAGCAGCGTAGACAATGCTCACTAGGGATGTTAACCGGTAGCCGTTTAACCGGTAGTTGACCGGATCAATGTTAACCGGTTAAAAATTTCTCTGCCGGTTAACAGTTGTTGTTTTTTCACCATCCCTAATGGTCACTCAATGTAAGATTATGAGAGCAAACAATCCCCCCATGCACAGAGCAGACAACATGACAAAGAATAACCTATGCCATGTTATACATGACAAGGTGGAGATGGGCAGGTGGTTGGTTGCAAGAATCGAGCAGCTGGAGTTGAGGGAGGGAAAACATCTGAAAGGCACCACATTTTCCACTGATGCTTACTTTGTCTTTTCATAAAGATCTAGTAATTACTGGATTGTGAAAATAACTTTTTTTGCAAACATTTTGTTACCAGACTCTATAGACCCAAAAGGATTGGAAGAAGAAACCCTGAAGAAAAAAAGTAAGTAAATGTTAGCCTTTTCTCTCCTTAAAAAGACATCTGCATGAGTGCTAGTTTCCTTGAAGGAGCATCCCGGCAAATGTCAACATCCATTGCTCACACTACCCTTGACTTCTCAGTACTTGAAGATGTTCAGTCCTTTCCGAGTCCCTGTCCATTGTAATTGGAATATGGTTTGTTAACATAAGCAAAAAGGGAAAGAAATCTGGTGCCACACGGATGTCTATTTTCTGTAATTTATTTTTTAGTGCAGTGAGACTAACGTTTCGACATGCGTCTTCATCAGAGTCCTCGAGGAAAATAGACATCCGTGTGGCACCAGATTTCTTTCCCTTTTTGCTTATGTTTTAGTCTTGCTCTGGTTGCACCGGATTGTTAATTTAGAAGCGTGGAGTGCGTATCTCCTTTGTTTTATGGTTTGTTAACATTTTTAATGAACTCCAACTGTTCCATATCATCAGAAAGGACTGACCATAAAATGCTGTCAAATTCAGCAAGTCAAATACAATTTCCCATTGTTTCAAAAGGGTGTTTTTTGCATAGATTGGTGTTTCTCAATGGGGGCTCTACAGCCCCTTAGGGGTTATTGGGGAGCCCTATGGGGGCGTTCATGAGAAGGATACAGCTTAGAGGGGGTGGCGCTTAGTTGCCATTAGGGGTCATTAGTCCGTTTAATTTTTTTTAATAGGAGGGTGTAGGCAGGCTTATGATTATGTCAGGGGGGCTTTGGGACGCATATGATTAGGTCCAGGGGGCTTTTACTCAAAACGTTTGAGAACTACTGGTGTAGATGAAGTAGGTAAAATGGAATCATAGTGGTATGTGACTGCATTGGCCATTTATTGTTGTAACTTTTTTTAACTGTCTTTTTTTTTTTACAGATATTGGCCTGAGCCTTGGCATATTATTGACCTTGGCTCTAGTAGCAGCAGCAGTACTAGGAGGCCTTTGCGTAAGTGGTCTCCAAATGTTTTATTTTAGCATTCCCTAGACTAAATTCAGTAGCAGCTCATGAGTAGTCAGAATGACAGGGCAGATAGTCTGATACTTAAGTCTATGATGAGTTCATTATATGATATACATTGCCAAGACACAAAAAGCAGATGTCTATGGAAGTGTGTACCAACAGAAGGAAACCCCTGAGACAAGCTGTGTATATAGTTTTACAGTGGCTATAAAAAGTGTACACAGCCCTGTTAAAATGCAAGTTGCATCTGTAGTTCCTGACATTAAAATATAATGAAATACAATAGAATGTTAGTTGCTACTGTTTTATGTTATCATTTAAAGGTAAAAGACAATCCTTGGGTGACGTAGTGTCAGATTGAAAGCAACATACCTACATGTAGTATTACCTATATAGCTTCACATTGAAAATATTTGACAGTATATTGACACTTCAGGTAACTTTCTAGATGGGTAGAGTGTTACCTATTTAGGTTTTAGCGATAATCACAAGTCTAACTTCTTGGTTTCTTTTTGTCATTCAGTGCTGGAATAGAAAAAAAAAAAGACCGCGTGCTAAGACGCTGTCACAATGTCGCTATCAGGCCACCAGGAAGTCCTCGGATGCAGCAGATGCAGCAAATACCACCAGCAGTAATGAGATTGCAGACATCTAAACTTAGAATTCCACAAACTTACCATAAACTAAACTTTGGGTGAATGTTGCGTCGTGCAGCTAATGTTGCAGCTAATGTTGGCCATTGTTGCACAACGCAACATCCAGCATCAATGGGTTAATATTTGTTTTTTGGCTCCAATATTCTGACTTTTACTTCTTGTTTACCTTCAAAATTATCACAGTATCCCCAAGGTTTTTGGTGTGATGCCGAACACCAACGGTGGTGGAAGGAGTGAATAACTGAAATAACACTAATACTAAACTAACACTTAATTAACATTAATTTCACTGTGTGCACTGTGAGCTGTGGTATGAGCCATGACCAATCACAACACTCCCTATCTCAGTTTGTAGAGTATGGCGTGCTCTTATCCAGATAGTTTATTGGCTTCTTGGGTTTGGGTGCTCTTTAGTCCAGGGTATAGTACTTCCAGGATCAAAAAATGAGAATAAATTCTCTGACTAAGGCACTCCAAATTAAAATGTCTTTATTGATATGACAGGTCCTACATGGACATATTAAAAACAAGGCCCACGCGTAGCGGCATGAGTGCCTTCTTCAGGGCCTTCTTTAGAGTCTTTGGAATCCCTTTTTAGCTATTGCAGAGGTGTTGGTGCTCCATGACAAGTCCTGGCTGATGGTGTTAAAAGCGGAGATGTAGTCGATGAACAGCATCCGCACATAGCTGTTTGGTTTTTCCAGGTGTGAGAGGGCAGTGTGAATGGCCAATGAAATGTTCGCCCTGTAGGCAAATTGATGCGGGTCGAGGGATGGTGGGGTGATGGACTTGAGCTGTGCTAGCACCAGTCTTTCAAAACATTTCATCACAATAGGTGTGAGCGCTACAGGGCGGTAGTCATTGAGAGGCATGATGGCCGCCTCCTTTAGAACAGGAACGATGGTACTGGTTCTCAGACAAGTGGGGACTGCAGCTTGTTCTAGGGAGATGTTAAATATGCAGGTAAAGACTGCACTTAGTTGGCCTGCACAGTGCTTTAGGACCTTCCCAGGGACCCCGTCTGGTCCTGGTGCTTTGTGAGGGTTAATGCTGCTGAAGGTTCGCCGAACCTTGTGCTCGCTTAACACCAGTAGGCCTACATGTGAGCTGAATGGCATTACATACTAGCGAAAGAAGTAAAATACTAAGTCATCAGGTTGCTGTATGTTTGATTTTTACTTGTATTGTCATACATAGAGTACATAATATGCTGCTGATCAGGGGTGCCCATAGATCGTATGTAAATCTATGGGTGTGCCACGGTTAACACTGTTTTAGTGGGAAAACTGTGAAACTGTGCCTTTTTTGTAAAAGAGAGCTTTATTCATGTCTAGAGACACTTCTACCTTATCTTGGTAGAGAAGGTGCTACTGCCCCTGAGCCTTTATTGTTGTGAAATGGGAGAAGATAACACATGCACAATCTTACACAGCATAGCTGATGAAGTCTGATGTGATTCCATTGACACATAGACCTACAGTATGTACACTCACAAGTAGTTGGTTAATTTCAGGGCATTGTTTTATGGCATTAAGGAGAAGAGATGTCTTTTCCTGTGTTTCACAAAGGGTTGTCTCCTATATGTCCTCAGGCTATTAACTGTTTTTTTTTTGTTTTTTTTTACTTTGTTATTTTATTTTATTCTCAAGCCGACTTGAGTCTGAAATACAGTGCCCTCCATAATTATTGGCACCCCTGGTTGAGATGTGTTTTTTAGCTTCCAATTATTTTATTTTTTTTCTAAATAATATGGGACCTAAATGGAAAAAAAGAGAAAATCCAACCTTCAATACAAGTGCATTTATTCAGTGGGGAAAAAATCCCACATAAAGAAATAATTATTTGACATCAAATAATGTGTGTCACAATTATTAGCACCCCTGGTGTTAATATTTTGTACAACCCCCTTTTGCCAACAAAACAGCACCTAATCTTCTCCTATAATGTTTCACAAGATGGGAAAAGACAGAAAGAGGGATCTTCAGCCATTCCTCTTTGCAGAATCTCTCTAAATCATCCAGAGACCTGGGTCCTCTCCTCTGTACTCTCCTCTTCAGCTCACCCCACAGGTTCTCAATGGGGTTGAGGTCAGGGGACTGAGATGGCCATGGGAGGAGCTTGATTTTGTGTCTGGTGAACCATTTCTGTGTAGATTTGGCCATATGTTTAGGGTCATTGTCTTGCTGAAAGACCCAGTGACGACCCAGCTTCAGCTTTCGGGCAGAGGGCAACAGATTTTGATTTAAAATGTCCTGGTATTTCAAAGCATTCATGATGCCATGCACCCTAACAAGGTTCCCAGGGCCTTTGGAAGCGAAACAGCCCCACAGCATCACTGACCCACCCCCATACTTCACAGTGGGTATGAGGTGCTTTTCAGCATGCGCATCTTTCGTGGTACGCCAGACCCACTGTTTGTTGCCAAAAAGCTCAATCTTGGTCTCATCTGACCAAAGCACACGGTCCCAGTTGAAGCCCCAATACCGCTTGGCGAACTCCAGACGCTTGCGTTTATGATTGTGAGTGAGGAAAGGTTTTCTCCGTGCATGCCTCCCAAACAGCTTGTTGGCGTGTAGACAGCGCCTGATGGTTGATTTGGAGACTTTGTGACCCCAGGATGCTACCATTTGTTGTAATTCTGTAACAGTGAGCTTTGGAGATCTTTTGATTTCTCTTACCATCCTCCTCACTGTGCGTGGTGGCAAAATAAACTTGGGTCCTCGTCCAGGCTTGTTTACCACTGTTCCAGTTGTTTTGAACTTCTTAATTATTCCTCTCACAGTGGATATGGGCAGCTGCAGTTGAGTGGCAATCTTCTTGTAGCCTCTGCCTGACCTGTGAAGGTCGACGCACATCTGCCTCACTTGTATGCTGTGTTCCTTTGTCTTTCCCATGTTTAAGAGTGGATAAGAGAAATGGCCTCGGTGTCACGTCATATTTATACCCCAGGGAAACAGGAAGTGATGAATTACTAATTAAATGTTCCTACATACTCTGGTAAACTTTGTAAACTACTGTAGAAATGACAGAAATGCTTCAATTATATTTATTTCCTGGGAATTGTTAAGGGTGCCAATAATTGTGGAACAGGTGATTTAATGAAAAATAATTATTTTTCAGTCAGGGATTTTTTTATTTTCTTACAATTCATTTGAGTTGAAGGCTACATTTTCCTACAATTTTCAGTGTGACAGTATTCTTCTGCAATAAACACTGAATTTATTTTAAGGCTTTTAACACATCTCAACCAGGGGTGCCAATAATTATGGAGGGCACTGTAAATAGAAAATTATTATTTTTATTACGCTGTATTTTTGTACACTATGTGCCACAATGGGAATGTATTGCATCAGGTACGATACCACCTGACCCATGAAAAACGATTGTGAACAAACGATTATAGTCTTACTTGAGTGTCTTGTGCTGGTGGTAATTCTGGCAGCCATGGTGCAATAATGGTTTGGGTGTTTGGTTGCCGGCTCGAATCCCACAATATCATGTAAGGTTCTTTCCAATGTACTGACTCCCGTCCTTGGCCTGTTCTTGTGGCCTGACGTTTAGCTGACGCCCCACCTCCGTGGAGAAAACAATTAAGTTTCCCCGCTCTCTGGCTAGCCACAAGAACTTTTGGGTGACTATTCTTCATTCACCATCCCGATTGCAAATGAGAAAATGACATTAGAATGACGCTTTTGCGAGATATTGAAATACATCTATGTTGTCTGTGACGTCATCACGAGGCTGGACAAGGGAGAACAGGAGTCTGCATATTGGAAAGAATATTTGTCTCCTCCATCATTCATGGCTGATGAGGAGCCCTTCAGTGCTGCATCTAAACGCCCATTGTCCTAGAGCAGGGGTGTCAAACATACGGCCCGCGGGCCGCATCCGGCCCGCGGGAGGGTTCCATCCGGCCCGGGTGTAAAAAAAAAAAAAAAAAAAAAAAAAAAAAAATTTTTTTTTTTTTTTTTTAAATTTTTTTTTTTTTTTTTTTTTTAATGAAATAACCGAAATGCGCAATTACGGCCCTCGGGGCAAAATCGAAACCTGCATGACATTAACCCAATGGTCCCTCTGTTACACTGTATATATGTAGTAAAGTGCACATCACACTTCTATTATAAATAGTGAATTTGTACTGTAACAGGCATTTCATAAAGCTCATATATTATAGACCTCATATATAGAGATAAAATGTTAATACTTCTTATTCGTATTGTATTGGTATTGGTTGTAATTAAATAATATATATAATAGGATTTGTACTGGAAACGGGATGTTAGAATGCGTGAAAATGCAGGAAATTACATATAAGAAATACAAAATCTTCTGGGGGTAAACCCCCAGACCCCCTGCAAAAATGAGCTGTCCCATATTTAATTAATTGACGGTTGCCAATGACTGAATGAAGTCAAGGAAATTTTACATAGGATTATCAGTATTGCATTGCTTTCTACATATTCAACACACTTAAAACGTGATAGTACTGAACACTAATCCTCTGCTTTACGTTTTTTGTTTTTTTTTTGCGATGATGTTACTAATGCGGCCCGCTTGAGGTCCACATGGGTTGTATGCGGCCCCCGGACCAAAATGAGTTTGACACCCCTGTCCTAGAGACTGCAACTATTACCCTGTACCTAAATAACTGTAAGTCACTTTGGATAAAAATCTAAATGTATGTTAGCTAAGTGTAAGGTAATATAATATCATTTGTGTAAAAGATTATTGGCAGCTGATATTTGATTGGCTCATCTTTATTGTTGTAAATAGGAAACTGAAAAATAACTTTGCTGTTTGTATTTGGGTGTGAGACGTGACGCCTTGTTTTTTCGTAACATTGGTTAAAAACCTACAAAACTGTTATTTTTCCTCTTCAAAACAAATGTCATTAAAGAAGGTGCGGTACATTATGTTTCATATTAGTCTTAGATGACAAGAAACACTTTTGTTAAGATTTATGTAAAGGTTTATATGTCAAATGTCCTGCGATGTGACTGTAATGAAATCTGGAATATATATATATATATAAAAATTAACCAACAACATTTTGAATAATGTATGAAGCATTTGGCATGATTGCATAAATATGAACTTTATATTAACACATTGACTACCAAAACACGGGCATTGGGCGCACGAAACAGCGTTTGAGGGACCGTTTGGCTGAGCATAAATACGCCATTAGAATTGGAAACAGCGACTACCCGATGGCCAGACATTTTAGCGAATGCCATAACAGTAATGACACACTTCTCAGGATACAAGGCGTGGAACATGTAAAACTGCTAGTGAGGGGTGGAGACAGATTAAAAAAGCTAAATCAGAGAGAAACTTTCTGGATCCATCACCTAGAGGCCATGGAACATCCTGGGTTAAACGAGGATATTGACTTCACTTGTTTTTTATAATATTTTTATTATGTATGTGCAATGGGGTCGTGATGTGCTTTCTACTCTATATATATTTTCTACTGCTTATGTTTGTTTCTTTTTAATATCATAGTTGTGATGGTCTAGTATGTATATAGTAGGTGTTCAAGTGGATCTACTTTCTTAGTATGCATTGGGAAGGGTGGTGGGTGTTTACTCTGGGGTCACATGACCCTTGTGTCACCTTATAGGTGAGGCCTTGCTCCTTGTTCTGATGACAAAGCCCTGATGAAGACCAGTGCGGTCGAAACGTGTTGGCTTTTTTAATCATGTTTTAGCCCTATGACAATAAAGGCTTTTTAATGGACTTCCTCTTTTTCACCTGGAGTTGCCTGGATTTTTCCCTTTTTTGAATTCCACAGGAAAACCCGTTAGTTTTTTTAGTGGATTCTGAATCTAAACATTGTAATGCACATTCTGTGTGATTTTCGTAATAATGTGATGAACAGAACTCACATAGATCATGAAAACACCTACAGTCAAAACTCCTACAAAGTCATTATTTGGATATTTCATCTGTGCAACTCATCACAATGCAGTATTTTTGAGTGTTATTACAGCGAATGAAATCATGCACAATTCCTGTTCACGTCACATCAAGACGCCTGGGTAATCAAAACATACCTAGCTTCCTGTCAGGCCTACAGAAGGATAAGGAGGTTTGCTGTCAAATGTCTGTGTCTGTAGGTCTAAACAATGATGAAACTGGCTGGGAGTCTTGGGTTAACATTTGAAAAAACGCCTGGCAGTCAATGTGTTAAGATATGTGATTGTGAATGTGAAAAAACTCAAAACAGTAATATTAACTACAAGTTCAATTTCCTAACACAAATTGCGTCCTGTGGGGTGACATGGGATGTATGTCAATGTTTGTGAAAGGGCAAGGCCAACTACAAGGGTCTTAAACCAGTCAATACCTAACCAGTCAGTACCTCAGTTATTGGAGAGTGCTGTGGAAGTTTAAGGTGACTAGTATTAACCTCTTACAGTTTTTGCCGACTGCTTGCACACAATTTGCAAAATTTGGCTCATAGAGTCAAAACTCTACACACAAGCCAATTACTCTCAACACTTGGAGATAAACCCATCACATATATGGCAACATGAAGCTCTGCTATAAAAGAATAAACATTGCCATAAAAACCTTACAATCTTTTGTCAAAACCTCACTTTCATGTCAAAAGACACAAAAGCACCAAATGAGAAAACAAATTAGATCAACTTTAAAACAGTTGTCTGCTTTATACAAAACACAGCAGTCTTTCTTTTTGGAGTAGTCTATTCAGTCTCACAGAATGTACATTTTCACAATACCCCAACATTCAGTACTATACATTACAAAACTGCACCTTACAGTACAGGACATTAAACCGAAGCAAAATATATCTCAAACAGTACATCACTCTAAATACAACAGCGTGTAGGTGAGCTTATGTACCTTTTTTGTGTATTGGTTATATTCACAAATTTTCAAACATCTAAATATGATATAAATATGGGGTTACGTCAACATGCTGTAATGACAATCATTAATGACAATCAAGTCAATATAGGCTACTTTGTTTGGTTATGAGGTCTGAGGTATTCACGAAATACAATACATTTTCACAGACACACTATGCAGCTGACATCTACATGACATCATCAAAATTATATCATGTTCAGTCAGTTTGCTCAAGTGGTCTTGCTTGATTGTGTTCTGAAAATGACACTATTTCTACAAACTATCATGTTCACATTACCTAACATGTGATGATGAAGACAAAAGGCTACTCTTGGCGGCATCAGGCTAGGTTTTACATGAGTCAGTCAATGCCATACTCCATATTCTACACTTTAGTACCATTGTGCTATTCGCCTTGTTTATCATACAAGCAATCAAAGTAAAACAAATAAATGTGAAATAAAACAAATGCAATGTAATATAAAGCATGCAACTTTGTAACATGGCAGAATAGTGTTCAATTTTGAAAGCATGTGTTTTATTGTCTGTGTCTAAATCTTGTCATACATCAGCGTGTTTTGTTTTTTTAACAGATGTGTTTTCACAATGACACTCTGAGATTTTACTTTCGAACAAAGTGTCTTGTGTATGAAATTGTGTGTAGACAGCTGGAGTCTGTGTGTTGCGTAAAGGAGCAAGTGCCTTGCTAAACTGGTATGAAAGTGTAATGCTTACTTTTGTTTAAAGTCAAGCAATAAGTGTTTAAGTTATGCACCAACAACTTAACGATATGCTTCTTTGGTTTAAGCATCTGCCTATAGTGTTTAAGCAGTAGGCAAAAACTGTAATATGTCTTCATTTTGCAATGTTTCTGTCACGCAATGCTATGGTTCATTTTATGGTGTCCTGTCGTGTGACTGCTCTTATAGAAGGAAAAAAAGTTTTTTATAAATGAGAACACATATTAAGATTAAACACAATATCATTATCAAGTTAGCATGAGCAGATGTCAGTCATAAAGGATTAAAATGGCCATAATGCAGTGAATTTCTTGTGGTGTGACTTCATTTTCCTGCGGTGTGACATGCCTATGCAATGTGTTGATGCAGGACACATTTTCCCAAAAATGGCAAAAATAAGGCGAAATTCCACAGACCACTAAGTGCTTTATTTTTTCTATATTTTTCCAAATTTTTCCATTATTTTTTCAGGAATTGGAAAAACTTTTTTTTTTGCGTTACGCCCTTAAACGTCAACCACCCATTTATACTTTTTTCCCTACACACCCCCTTTCTCTTAAAAATGGCCTACCTTTTCACATACCTTTAGTCCCTCCTCCACCTCTGCCACCCCTGCACTTCATCAGTCGGCCATGACCTTTTCTACATACTCCACTCTCCATGCCTGCACAGGGTTTGTGGGGTGCCAACGCTTACTGGTTTTGATATCCTCATCTCAAGTTAATATTTTATCTTAGCCTTTCTTTTTCCTTATGTGGTTGATAACAGTAGGTCACAAAGCCGTATGCACACCTTTGGGCTACCAAAGAAATCTGTCATTTATTATTAGTCATTTATTAAGGGAGGCTGTCATACTTTTTAACTCTCTGCTGCAACCCTATTATTGGCTATGTTTACTTGTCATTTTTAATTCTGAATTAATAATACTGAATTAAATAGCTCCATCAAGTTTACTTTGATCTTTCATTTAATTCCCAATTGTGAAGTGTTTTCAAAGCGGAATTAAGCTTTATTCAGAATTAAAGTGAGTTCATTCTGAATTATTCAAATGTGTCATGTAAACGTAAATTTGATTGTCCACAAGGTGGCATCTGAAACCACTGCTGCATGTAACTTCCCTCCATGACAAATTAACGTTAATCATGTCAGAGAATCTCTAAGCTATGAGAAAGAAATCTCCCATTGGTGCTCATTGTAGCCACAGTTCCACCTAGTTGCCTCTAGTTGGCGAACGCAGGCAAGTGGAAACAGCCGTTTGAGTGGAAAAGGAATGGATTGGAAAATGGAGTCCATAGGGCTAAATGCTAAAAGAAAAAAATACGGCCACTGCCACTTCCAGTCACAAATCTCATAAATAAAATATTCCTGGTGTGACCTATGGCTGGTGTTACTGTATATAAGAGGCTGTATTGTCATTTTTTCAGGTGTCTATTTTCTCCAGCAGGGCAGAAGATTTCGACCTGTAGGGAGAGAACGGGATTGGTTGTCACAAGTTATGGTTGTCACACTCATCATTTCTCAGCCCCCGAAGGTCGCTGATCAAAACCGTTGACACAGACATGTTTGTAGGCCTAATTAGTGTTACAGGACATCTACGTTGATATTGGAGGTAAAAATGCAATATCCTTGAGGTGAGACAACATAGGCTACTGTGTTTTCCACATGAAAATGAAAATTTTCAGAAGTCTTATGTTTTCCTTCTCACTCATTGCACTATGGGCTGACATCAAAATCAGTACGGCCATTTGACAGTATAAAGAGTAAGCTACCATTTTGTTAAATTTTTTCTTATCCATGTGGGAGCTAGATTGCGAAAGTTATGGCAGTTGGGGTTGGTGTTCACACTGCTACCGCGGTTGGTTGTCACAATATGTATCATTGTAATATTTTCGTCATATTATCGTTTAAGATTGTTTTTTTCCCTGATGACAATAAAACGATGACGGAAAAAACAGCATGCGTTTGTACAAAAAATATAACGATATTAATTTATATTTTCGTCAAAAAAAATGGGCCTAAAATGTGACTACAATACCACCAGAGACAAAAACCAATAGGATGCATTTTTGGTAGGCCTAATAGGTCACTGAAACATTGAAAAAGAATTGCCTGCTATTTGGCAAGTCGCGACCCTCATCTGCTCTGTGTCTCCCTCCTCCCCTCCCTCACACACACACGCAGGCACAGTGACAGCCAGCGTCGGTGCCGCATACCCGTGACCTTTTTTTAACAGCAGTTAAAAAGTTACTTTTCAGTGCAATCCTGGCTGGAAAAATATTGTTGCCCATTTATCCATGACGAAGACGTTTATGCAGTCATGAAATAGTGGTGGTGCTGTCGCACAGTAGCAAACATCTTTCCAGCATGAGATGTTTTACATTCAGTTTCTGTGTGAAATACACAACATTTGCATTTTTAAAGTTCTAGAGTGTAAGAAGTAGGAAATGGACCATTTGTGATGATTCTGTATGAATGAGCTAGGTTTAGATTCACATTTCATTGAAATTAAAAATGTTGTATCATTTTTATTTATTGTTAACATTTTCCATTTCCCCCATTAGAATGACATTGTGACAACCAACCCCATAGCCTTGGTTGTCACATTTGCGCAAGGTGCCTTTGAGAGCCCATATCTTTTGAAGAGAATGGATTCTATGGGATCTAAAACTATGCAAATATACCTGACAAATGTAGCATCGTACCTGTATAGAAATGGTTTCCTTGCAATATACTGTTGTTCCTGAAATTAGATTTAAGTAAAAAATGTGACAACTAACCTGAGTCTCCCCCTACTCGCTTGCATTTAGCTAATGTTTATGGATTTGTCCTCATAAATTGAGCTTGCTGACCCAAAGCCAGTAATTCATTCTCATTCATTCATTCTTTATTTGTGACAGACACAATGGTCCATATCATACATATACAGATTACAAAAGGTTAAATAAGAGACAGTCAAGGATAAAATAAATGAAAAACACAAGATAGGCCTACAGCCATCAAACATAAAGACACTTTCTCCAATGTCGCCTGAGCTCAGAAGAGAACCTTACAGAACTCTTGGCCGGGTTTACCAGAGATTCAACTATGCTATTTTGGGAGCAATCCAGTCGTCCCATGAATTTAAACATTACATTTCTCAGGACTGCATCACACCCAGGGATATTGGAGTGGACAAACAGACAACTGGCACTGGACCATCTGGGTATCCTCATCAGCAGTCTCATTGTGTCATTATATGCAACTTTTAGCTTCTGATAGCTGCTATGCTTGTATTTGCACCATAAATGGGCAGTGTACATGGGTGTGCAGAAGGCTCTAAACAGGGAGCACTTGACATTAGAAGAACACATGCTAAATTTGCGAAGAAGCATATTAGCCTGAGCATACAGTTTACGCCGTTGCCGGTATATATCACGATCATCACAGAGATCATCAGATATTATATGACCAAGATACTTAACTTCCTTGCACACCATAAGTGAACTATCACCCAGATAAAAAACAGGGAATGTCATCTTCTTATCCTCTTTACTCCTCACTATCATGACATTACTCTTCTTTGGATTGAATTTAATATCATACAAGAGGCCATATTCAGTGCATACCTTAAGGAGTTGTTGTAAGCCAGCACTACAAGGACTCACAATGGCCAGGTCGTCTGCATACATGAGATGGTTAAACACAGAGCTGCCAATTAGACAGCCTGTGGAACACATACTCAGCTGGACAGATAAATCATTCATGTAAACATTAAACAGTGCAGGAGATAAAAGCCCACCTTGGCGGACACCATTAGATACATGAAATGGGGATGATGTTCCACACCCCCATTTGACACGCATTGTTTGGTGGCTGTACCAGAACACCAGGATCCTAATGATGACCTTAGGTAGCCCTCTCTGTAGCAATTTAATAAATAATTTTGTATGATTTATGCGGTCGAACTAGTGGCGCAAAAAAATCCAAACACTACTCAAATGTGTTCTTATTAGTTCTAGCCTCAAACTGAATATTAACATTTCTGGGCAAAATATTATACAATGAGATAAAAATTATGGTTGTAGTAAACACCCATTGACACCCATTCATCTTTCACTTAGCCGCGATAGCCAACTACTGCAGTACCACCCCTGACCACCAGCCGGTGCTCATTCTCATAGCTTCAAGGTTCTCTGCTCATGTGCACTAAGCTTGTGCTTGTCCTTCTTATATGTCCTCTTGTATATGTCACGTTTGAATAAAAATCTGCTAAATGTGAAGCAGTTCATGTAATACAATTAATGTGATACAATGTACCCAATGTACACAATGTATTTTACTGCACCACAACTCCTCCACCATTCACTCACTCACACATTTCATACTCTGGTTGTTCACCACCTCACTCGTCTTTTCCTTAGTTCTCCTTTGCTCTCTAGAAAAAGTACAACATTATGTGTAAAAAACTTAACTACCATAGTCAGGGAAGCAGATGGGGCCGGGGGTGGGGTGTGTGTGTGTGTGGGGGGGGGGGTGTTCAGTTGTCCTTCTGGCTCCAGGCAGGGAAAGAGGAGTCCCCACAAATTTGTCCTGGGCCTAGCCAAAGCTGTAAGCGGCCCTGACCGTAGTACTACCCTACTACGACAATGCACACAGTCTTATGTAGTACAGTACAACTTGGTCATTGCATAGGTTTTTTTTTTTTAATCAGCAATCAAAATACATTAGATTTTGTTCACGAACCCAATTCACCCCAAATCCCTATTTTAGTCATTGCCATTCTGGTAGCAACAAACTAATAGCGGGGGGGGGGGCACTGCACACATCACGCCACATCACGCCCCCTCCGCCTGACTCACTCCAATGACCTCGCCGTTCAGCCCTGGAGCTCTACCACCAGGGACGGATGAAGGAATACAGTGCCCTGTGGATGGAAATGCTGTGACTTTTGCTTTCTAATCACCTCACAAGTATTTGGGGCTGACACCTGACACCTGTCCTCAGTGTGAGAGCCTCTACAGCACTTTGGTTCCAGCAGCACAGGGGAGCACTATCAGTTCTGGGGAGCACTGGGGAGCACTATCAGTTCTGGGGAGCACTATCAGCACTGGGGAGCACTATCAGTTCTGGGGAGCACTATCAGCACTGGGGAGCACTATCAGTTCTGGGGAGCACTATCAGTTCTGGGGAGCACTATCAGCACTGGGGAGCACTATCAGTTCTGGGGAGCACTATCAGCACTGGGGAGCACTATCAGTTCTGACTATTAGTTCAGTGACCCCTGCACACTGGCCCAGACATGCCTTTTAACCCGTTAAGACAAGGCGTTATTCATTTGCTTTTACCAGAATGGCAATGACCAAGTAGTGCATTACTAAAGGCCCTGTCATGGTAGTGTAATACTATGGTAGATCACTTTTCAATAACTATTACAGCGTGCCACTGGAGGTAAGGCGCGCATTAAGGCTACACAATGAATGGTCAGTCAGTTGTCATCTCAGAGCATGCATGGATAAACAAGGGGCGGCTACGACAAAATTGAGCTCTGCCGTAATCGGCAGGCGACATCCGCGGACATCCAGGGACATCGGCAACAATGTGCGGGGTTGTATTGAAAACCGTGAAATCGAACGTTGGCAGAGCACTGCTCCGCACTTTGTCGAAACCGGTGTGCGGCAGTGCACTAGTGCACCAGTGTGCGGGGGTAACAACATTTTCGGAGCCAATAGTAATCCGCAGTGCTGTCGGAACCGGTATGCAGAGGCCCTAAGATGGCGACATGCTCATCAGATGGTGATGTGGTCGAGTCCCGCCTGGTCATCTCCCAATCCTTCCACATTTCTCTCCCCCCCATCATTTCCTGTCATTTCCTTCACTGTCCAATCACAATCAAGGCCACATATTATCCCCTCGCCCCCTCCACCGGACTCACTCCCATGAGTTTGTCAGTCATGATGACCTCGCCATTCAGCTCTGGAACTAGAGGAAGGACGTCCCTCAGCTCTATTGAACTCTCACTACATATAAAGAACTGCCCCTGGGAAAAGACACCCACCAGATATGGACTTGCATTCTCATGGGAGCCCAGGTTCGAGTCTGGCCTGAGGCGTTTACCAGCCCTAGCCCATATCTCTCCCACTGTTCATCGAATGTCCCATCTTCAATAAAGGCACAAAAATCATTTTTAAAAAACATTTAAAATCCCACAATAGCAGTATATTATTTTATATGTTTGTACAACTTTATTGTCACTGACAAATTTTGAAGTAATTATAAACAATGTTTGTGAATCAAGATGGAGTGCTATGTTAATATTGGTAAACACGTGGTCTTAAAAACAACCTGCTGCTGCATAGCAGAGAATGAATTGGCTTCAGTTGGATGAGTTTAATGTGAGTTTTCCTGCCGGACCTCTTGTGATTCCATCTCTTCTACTCTCCCAAAGCCAGGCTTCCAGGGCTGTGATGGCTGTACGGTGTCTAATGTGTCATTAGTTACTAATGTTAATCAAGCTTTATAATTATAGCATACAGTAGCCTATATTGTGTATGCGTGTGTGTGTGTGTGTGTGTGTGTGTGTGTGTGTGTGTGTGTGTGTGTGTGTGTGTGTGTGTGTGTGTGTGTGTGTGTGTGTGTGTGTGTGTGTGTGTGTGTGTGTGTGTGTGTGTGTGTGTGTGTGTGTGTGTGTGTGTCAGGCATTTGACAGGCAAGTTCAAGAAAAATTCAGTGTTAATTTTGCTTTTTATATAGATTCAGAAAACTTTCTTAATCCCATCAGTGGGAAATTAAGTTTGCAGTTCCAGTCTCCAATCAATCCACAATAAATAGTATAAATAAATGAAAAAGTTTGAACAACATAGAAATACAAGACCTAAAGAAAAAAAAAGAGAAAGAAAATAAAAGACATATAATCTTAACACTCACATACAGTCAAACACCCTGTCCTGTCAGTGAACAGCGCTCAGTAAATCAAATTGTCAGTAGTGTACTCTATCCCTACAACCTTATTTAATGATCTAATATATAATTTTGCTTGACAAAAGAAAGAAAGAAAAAGAAAAGAACATGTCACAAGTGGCGGCAAGCAGACATGTGCGAGAAGACAAAGGAACATAGATAATGACAAGGTTGACTTGAGTCATGGTAATCATAGTAGTTACATTGGGCGTGTTAAAACAAACTCTAAAATGTCATGTGCATGCAGAACAAATCTGAAAAGTCAGTAACTTCACATGTTATAAAGCCTGTCACAAATGACAGGAACCACCCACAGAGAGTGTGAGAGAGAGAGAGAGAGAGAGAGAGAGAGAGAGAGAGAGAGAGAGAGAGAGAGAGAGAGAGAGAGAGAGAGAGAGAGAGAGAGAGAGAGAGAGAGAGATCTAACCTTTCGTAATCTATTTCAGCGTACAGCAACCAAGTTGTATTATATGGACAATGGTATGAATTTCCATACTGCCCCCAACTCCCCACATTTAAAAATAAAACCATTAGCAATCTACTATGCCTCCCCTTAACTGTTAAAACCAAGAAACATCAAATCTCAAATTAGTTGGGACAGCACCAATATAATGCAACGAACATCAGAATAAGCTGAAACATTTCAAAGTGAAGTAGCCTATATTGACTACCAACATGAGGTATTACGGTCATTACTTAGTTATTACACAAAGTATTTAATTAGGCTACCTTTAAATGATCATGACTGTGTATACAATACATATTTCTGCAATTAAATTCATGGTATAGGTTCATTACATCATGAAGTACACATTGTCTGTAGTCTTACTCTGGCACTCCAACTTAAGCTAGTGAAATCATTTTTCATGATCATGAATATCCCCCTAAACAGTCATTTCGCTCAGTTTTGACAGCTGATATGTTTTCTTAGTTAATACTATTCTCCTCCTAATGTAAGAATCAAATGTTATGAAAATAGTATGTTGTTATTCACAATTTCCTAGTGTCCCAACTTTAGTGTAGTTGGGCTTTGTACTATACCAACACAGTAACAGAATGCAGTGTTAACACTTAGAGAATCCTCCAGGACCAAGTACACTCCAAAATATGCTAAATCGTCCCTGTAAGTGATTAATTAACACTACATTTTTACCATTGTGTACATCGGGTTCTCATCAGGGAGATTTAATTATTACCCAGTCCACTTTTATCCAGTGTTATCCAGTATTGTTCAGCTGATTATGGTTTATTTTGTTGCACATTAATTGGAAGTATTTTTTGTTGTTGTACTATACATTTTCTGCCAATTTGCCGCCTGACCCCCTTGCATCCCTTCGCGGCCCCCCAGGGGTCCCCGGCCCCCACTTTGAAAACCCCTGGTTATCATTTCCACTGACCAATCATTGTTCAAGAGCAAAAGAATACATATTGTCAGATAGGCTTTTCACTTACCCAGTCATTTTTTGTAAATGACAACATTGCATTGTGACCAGTTGCCTTAAAATGCAAGTAATGTTCCAAGCACTTGATGACAGTATCATCGACCTCTGGGTCAAATTTGTTGGCAAACAGATGATGTTGCCCCAGCATCCACCGCAGATCCCGGATGCCATACATGCACACTCCCCGCTTATAATGCATACTGTCACAGTGTACATAGGCCGCTCCGTTGTACACATCTCCCGACAAAAAGTTCCACTTGACCAGGCGAGCCATGGCAATCATGTCCTCAGTGTCATACCTCTGGTGGGGGGTGTTGGTCCCGGGCATGCTGGGAGAACGCTGCAGTGTAGCCCAAATGTGCTCATCTGGACTGTAGGTGTCTTTCGCCCATTCCAGGAAAGCTCCGACGTCTGAGCGTGTGCGCGCATGCTCAACAAACGCTCTCGACAAAACAAAGTAAGCACTGCCAACAAACATGGGAGTGCTGATGGGCGGGGGGTCTTTTCTGATATGTCTCATGACGACCATGCGGGACCCATTGATGCTGTAGTGGTACAACCAACGAGCTGTCTTGTTCCTGTTAGGGGGTATGGATTCCAAGTTGTTTTTTCCATTCAGCGTCTTCAAGGACCACACCATTTCCAAGTTTGTTTTGAGAGGCAAGTCCGCCTCACAGGTGTTGAGGAGGTATTTCCACTTGACTGGTGACGCCAGCAGGTCGTCCATGCAGTTCAGGTCCGCTTGGACTCGCAACCACGAAGCGTACACGACCGACTCCTGTTTACTCGCCAAAAACACGTTCGGAAAACAAGAAGCGATGCCTTCCACCGCCTTCAGGAAGTGCGCCGGGGACTTCCTGTCCACGTGCACGCAGTACACATTCTGCGGGGCGTAGATGGCCCTGAGGAGCCGCTCAAACATCTCGATCTTCTCATGGATCACCATGGAGTAGGCGATGGGGAAGTTCCTCTCCTCATCGCTGAATAGCAAATCCGAGGTATAATATCCCCTGTCTGCGATGAAAGTGCCACAGTCGCGCGTCGCATTGAGATAGAAAGACTCGGGCAACGTGTTCTGTGCAGGCTGGCCTCTGAGATCCTCCTCAGAAACCTCTCCTCTAATGATCGCCAGGCATGCCTCTTGTTCCGCTAGGTCCCTGCTGGGGAACTCCAGTCGTTTCAAAGGAGCCCTCTCCGGAGCTTGGCCCTCCGAGCAGGGACTCCATGAGAGAAAAGTCAACATGACCATGACAATTGCAATGACTATCACTGCTGTGGGCGAGAGGTATCCTCTGCTAGGACACTTTGCCACAAGGCCACACATGCTCTCTCGGTGTCCCCAGTGGATAACCAATTTGAAAGGATAAATTGTCCCCTTCAGCTTCTTCTGTGTTGAACTTTATTGAAGACTTATTTTCAGTCTTCCGCAGCAGGAGCCTAGAAGCAGCACTGCGCTGGGACTGAGATGTGATTCTGAAGTGACGCAGGTATTGCGTCAATTTGACACATGACTTTGTCCTCTGTCCCGTGCGTAATGATGTGGTGCTGTAGGAGGAGGAGGATGTGTGACACCGACCCATTATGCACATATGAATATGCCCTCTTCATAACTACCTGTGCAACGACATTCCGGATCAGTTGGATTGGTTTGCATGACTGCATTTTCCTCTATAGTTGGTTGAAGGCAAAAAAAGCATCCAAACCGAAATTGCAAAACAATCTGGATCAACAGGTCTTGGAATCAGATTCGCTGACATCATTGGTTGGCCTCAGGGCAGAGTTATCTGAAAGGGCCTCCGCATCAAATACATACAGTACAATGTAATGAAGAGCCAATTCTGCCCCGCCCCGCCCCCACCCCCCATCACATCCGTTTACTATCCCTTTCATGAAAACCCACAGGCTCTATTCAACAACTCAATAGAATTCACATACTGTAGACAGTAAATACACAGTAAAAAAAAGTATTTGTCCCAGGGTACTCTCTAAGTGTTGAATTAGCACTGTACATTTTTACTGTGCATACAGAGGGTGGCCCCCACTCCTCTCATCTGTGTCCTTGTTGGTATTCACACTGCAGGGATCCTGAAGGAAATTACAGATATTCCTTTTTCTATTGGCTGGACAATGGTTACATAAAGTAATAAAATAATCATTGCAGTTCTGTTGTTCCAGTTCTCCAGGTAAATTACTGAGGTATATAGGGGATGGATCACACTCACCCTCTTTTTGTTTGTTTGTTTATTTCAGTATACCCACCTAAAATTGATTGATTCAATATTTACAATGGCACAAATACATACAGAATACCCACTATAAAAAATGCTCAAATATACTGTACATGTATATAGTATACTCACCACAAAGAAAGTAGACTACACCCCTGTTTTTCCCCATATTGAATACAGCACTTAGTGCATTATAAAAGGTTTACTAGGTTTTGTATTCTTTCTCTGAGTGACAGCTAGATAACACCTGCTTTCCTAAAATGCCTGGGGAAAGAAGCCTCACCACATTCTATAGTCCTGGCCAATTATCCTGTGCTGCATTGTGCGCAAATTGCAAAAATACCCGAGGCCAGGGCAAGGGACCAAGAAGAACACAGTGACAAAAAGACTTCAGCTGTGGGAAAAGCAGCATTACCCCAGGCCTGTTGACACATTGCTTTTCTTGTTCCAGAGCCAAATTTTATCGATGGAAGAGCTCTTGATGAGTGAGTAAGACGGCGAGGGCAGAGATGAGCATGATCTGACGATTGAAGGCAGGGAGGGGCAGCATGGCGGATCTTGTATCGTAGCCAAGTGAAAAATGAATCGGTTGCAATGGAGCTGCCTAAAATAAGTTTGTACCAGTAATTACATTTTTACTGAGTCTGCAAGGTGTATTTATGAGGCCAAATCCATATACGTTCCACCTAGATGCGATCGTGGGCAAGTAATGACTGGGAAGCCTGAAGGGAATTCACTAAGGCTAAATAAAATATTTTTCACTGCATTTTTCATAAACACAAATTTCCTGTTAAGAACTTGGTATTATATAAGATGTGGTACTGTCAAGTTCTTTGGTTGTTTCGTTTTTCCACCAGGGCAGGAGATTTCAACCATTCTGCCAACATATATGGATTTGGCCTCATAAATACACCTTGCAGACTCAGTAAAAATGTAATTACTGGTACAAACTTATTTTAGGCAGCTCCATTGCAACCGATTCATTTTTCACTTGGTAAATAAAATGATTGATTTGGAAAAAGGGTGGTAATATAAAGTAACAAAACTGTCACATTTCAGTAATATCCCAAAAACCACTTATACTGGATTGCAGCATAATTTTAAAGTCAACTGACTCAGTTTTGAGCTCTGCGCAGTTACTGCCTTTTTGCTTTGTAGGGCAGAATAGGGGTAGTTCCTGTTGGGAAAAATGCTAAAATATCATCTAGGCTATGCGTAGGTGGAACAACATTGACGGTAGGCCTACCAGTGGCGTGACCTTTCTTATTGCTTAGACCTTCTCTGGCATTAGTCACTGCTACCAAAATAGTTATGTTGCTTCGCTTGTAACCTTGTATAGACTGTATACACCCTATTATGCATGGTTAAAGGGCAGCACCATTACTATTTGGGGTAATGGTAGCACAAGGGCTATAGGCAGCCTAACAGAAACTAGCAGATTGGGAATCTGGGTAGCACGGAAAACCCGGAAATGGGCGGGGGGCATGACATTAAGGTGGATATACCTACATGGGTTCTACATTTTTGTTTTCTCCTGGCTGCGCGACACAAGCTGCGCACAACTCAACCTCTGATTGTTGGTGTGGGGTTTTTCAGAAATGTCAGACAGGCACTTTTGATCCGATGAGTTTTCTGCAGATTTATTTTTATTACTGCTCCTTTTGGAGCAGGAGTCTTCTCAGCAAGGAACATCATTCTCCGTGATATCCCTGGTCAAGAAGTCCATTCGGGTCATCTCTGCCCTTGGTTAAGTATCCTGCCCCACTCCCCAGCCAAATGGCCCTTTACAGATGCAAATTAGCCGGCCCCACCTCAACTGACAGGCCCCAGGCCTCACTCACTCTCAGATTGAAATACTTAACACAACTGGGAATGATATATGTAGGCACATACATATCCATCTATATTCCTACATATACATGTACATATAAGAATCTACATAAGAATCATATAAGAATAAAATGTAACCACATTGGAGACCACTGTCGGTCAAAAAATTAGCTCACGTGGTTGGCTGCTTAGCGTCTTGCCCTCCTCACAGCGCGAATGTTTGTAAACGGAAAACCTATGTACTACATTGGTTTTCAATGTTATCAAATACCTGAATGCACGCGCAGACAGGAATCCCAGAATCCTGTGTGGCTAGGTTTTGAACATCGAAAGTTCCATTGGACCAGTGTTGTGCATGGTTAGAACCTCTTTTAGTCGGCTGGATGTTGTAGCGGTTTCCGTTGTTTTGTACTCCCACCGACTCCATTCTGGGAGAACATATCGTGACATATCGTTAACGTGAGTAGTAGCCTACATCAGAATCGATTAATGCTTTGTAAATTAAGTTACATTGTATCACTCCAATCACACGTTCAACGCTCAACGTTTGAGTGACGGCAGCTTCCAAACAAACATATGTTGCCTCCAATCTCTTGTCAGCAGAGGCTAACACTTTGCAGCACAATATAGCTTTATTTAAGGAGCATACCAAAGCATTCCTACCAACATGACAATATGTTCTACTAAACTGTTTCATGGAGACTACAAAGTGCCAGCATATGGATAAAACCAGACAACAGGTTCTTGTCATACACTGTACAGGCTCCAATGGAACTCCAAATGATGAAAACCTAGCCGCGTAGCATTTTGGAATCTGTGTGTGCACACGCACTCAGCTGTTTGTAAGCATTTGGAATCCATGTAAAGACAACACATCAATGACGTCACTTATAAGTTTTCGCAAAAGCCAAAAAAACGAGACTTAATTTGAAGCAATTGTAGAGCACCTGACATCTTACTACCAGTTCCAAATATGGGTGCAGTTACGGAATACAAAATGGAAAATATTATTGATTACATTAATTACATCAGAGACGGATCACCAGACTCAAAGACATGATCATTAACCAATGTGCTGCTGCCTCATGTATTCTCCTGTGTTGGCCTACACGTGGCTCTGTTTGTGTATTGCTGAAGCGATGATGGGATGATGTGATTGAACATGCTTTATTGTGTTTTAGTGGGAGATGTGTTAGTGTGATGTACCTTTGCAACAGTAGGACATACATTGTCTATGTTTCTGATGCGAGTTTGTTTGATAGCTCCCTGCCCAGAGACCACAGAATAAACTTTTTAGATAAGTCTGGTACTGGAATGTCTTGTACATGGTCCCTGTCAAATAAGCAAATAAACTAAATTAAACTAAATTATACTAAACTAAAAAATGCCCGTTGAAATTACGGCAAAAAACTGTCTAATTGCAGCAGTCAGTGACCGTAAAATGTAAAACAGTTTATCTCTGTACTAAATATGGCAAGCCACTATTTAGTCAAAAAGCGCTACATAACTTTATTTTTGACAGGTGTCATATGTAGAAAATACTGGACTGTTCTCTGTAAACGAAGATATTGGAAAATACCGTTAAGTGAGATGAAGTAGTCAAGAAACGGTACATAACTTTATTTTTCACTGGTGTCAATATGTAGAAAATACTGAACTCTTCACTGAAAATAAAATATTGGAAAATACCGTTAAGTGAAGATGAAGTAGTCAAGAAACGGTACATGACTTTATTTTTCACTGGTGTACACATATGTACACAGCAAATTTGCCAGAGTTCGATTGATCAGAGTTAGACTGGTGTTCAGCCAAAATCTAAACATCATGAGTTGCAGCAACACTACAGAGTGTTATTTGACTCCTCTGGATCCGAGTTGTTGAGCTAAGAGAGCTAGAGAGTTAATGTTTAACTCCCTTGAGAGTTATGAAAAACATGCCTCCCCAATTTTCAAATGTTTTGGCAACATGAGCAGCCATTTTTGTTGAGTCCCCTATAAGTGAACCAAACTCAATCCTCTGTTAGTGAACCAAATTGTGAACCAACAGACAAAGAACTCTGTTCTGCTTTTCTTCACATTGTGTATACTACAAAAAGTAGGTGCTCTTTCTGGTCGTGTTAGGCTTTTGTCCTCTTTTAGTCCAATAGATCTCTTGTGATTGCACTTGTTCCAGGTGTAACTTGTCAAACCACTGATAGGCTGGTTGTAACAGGCAGAGTTTGATGTCAACACGCTATTTGATTAGTAGCCATCAATGAGTATTAACTTAGAGTACAACCCTCTGCATGTGTTGTAGTTCATCCTGCAAAAAATTCTCCACCGCAATAACTTTTTCCCTCATTGGACTTTGAGGCTTTGCCATCAGAGTTTTCGATTGAGAGGCAAATTGACACGGTAAACCTCTTCAAAATTCAGAATATCTTTTTTTGCATTCCTCCTACCCAACAGAAAGCAATGGAGGTTATAATGAATTGAATATTAATTACTCCACAGAAAACATATTGCCTGTCTGCTTGGCTCCAGGTGCCTCCACGTTGTAGATTTGACAACAATTAAGCTGGCAACTGAATAAACTGTGCAACAGTTAAGGACTGCAAATGACAACAGTTTGCACATTTTGCAGTAATTCACTGTAACTTATTATTTCTCCGGTAACAGCCTACAGTTTAGCCTCATTTAATGTGTAAAATATACCTATAGGCTAGTATAATCTGAAAAAGTCTACCTGGGACAGTAATCCCTTGAGCTCTTAGAAGTAGCCCAGTCTATTTGAAACTGTCATTCTACCCCATCCAAATCAATCTATCAATCAATTCCTGACCTCACCTGAGTGCTAAGGGCTGTCATGCAATGATGAACTTACTGCCTGCACCTGCCAAATGCTTCATCACTCGGGTCACATGGTTCACTTGAACATGTATTTAAACAGGGACTGTTGCATTGTACTGCTCACTGGTTGCTAGCTAGCTAGCTGGCTGGCTGGCTGTAAGGCCGGCCGGCGGCTGGCCGGCTGGCCGGCGGCTGGCCGGCGGCTGGCCGGCGGCTGGCCGGCGGCTGGCCGGCGGCTGGCCGGCGGCTGGCCGGCGGCTGGCCGGCGGCTGGCCGGCGGCTGGCCGGCTGCTGGCCGGCGGCTGGCCGGCTGGCCGGCGGCTGGCCTGCCCTCACCTGGCCGGCGGCTGGCCTGCCCTCACCTGGCCGGCCCGGCTAGCAGGTCACGTTGTAAGGGTGGCTGCATGGTGGCTTGCTAACTAGCTTGTTTGTTAGCTTGCTTGCCCCGCTAGCTTTGGCCTTCATTTTCCTTAAGGTTATTTTCAGGCCTTTTTAAAATAAAGAATGGATTTGCATACCCTTCATTGATGATACTAGACTGGTCCACCTGCCGGCTGGCCGGCGGCTGGCCTGCCCTCACCTGGCCGGCCCGGCTAGCAGGTCACGTTGTAAGGGTGGCTGCATGGTGGCTTGCTAACTAGCTTGTTTGTTAGCTTGCTTGCCCCGCTAGCTTTGGCCTTCATTTTCCTTAAGGTTATTTTCAGGCCTTTTTTAAATAAAGAATGGATTTGCATACCCTTCATTGATGATACTAGACTGGTCCACCTGTCTGCACTAGACAATCTGGCAATTGGGCATTTATTTAGGTATCTAATTAAGTTGATGTTTATTGGACTCCAATGAGTAGAATCAGTCTAATCAGTTGTCTGTGATTGCAACTCTATAATTGGACTCACCTGAGTATAATCAGTCCAATCAGTTGTCTGATTGTAACTCTATAATTGAACTCACCTGAGTATAATCAGTCCAATCAGTTGTCTGATTGTAACTCTATAATTGAACTCACCTGAATATAATCTGTCCAATCTGTTTTGGCAACCACTGCTGCCATAATTTTACCGTAAAATGTAAAAAAAAAAAAATACCGTTATTTATTTAACGGTAGGCTTTGGCAACCACTGCTGCCATAATTTTACCGTAAAATGTAAAAAAAAATAATACAGTTATTTATTTAACGGTAGGCTTTGGCAACCACTGCTGCCATAATCTTACCGTAAAATGTAAAAAGGAAATATACCGTTATTTGTTTAAAGGTAGACTTTGGCAACCACTGCTGCCAGCAATTTTCCGTAAAAACAACAATTCTTTTTTTACTGTGCAGGGCTAAAATGCTTTAAAATATTCTTGTGAGAACTGATGGGGGTTAAAACAATGAGGGTCTATATTACAGTCCACTTATGTGTGTGCTGCAAAATAAGGGACTATATTTTACTTTGAAAATAATCATTGAAAAAAACAACTTTCATTTCGAAATATGAAAAAGATAAGCATTTTAATAACATTTTAGTCTTCTAGTGACAAACAGAACGGCAACTACATAAATGCCGTTATTTGTTATTTGGCCTAACTGTATCTGACGAAACGTAAAAACACTTTGCATTCAGGTAATTTGAGACACTTTTCGTCAAATTCAGAAAGACTGATGAAATCTGAGGAAGAACATCAATACATTACCCAAACTTAAGTTTGATTGCGTAAAGTGACTCAATCTTCCATTTCATAACAAAAAACGATTAATGTAAAAATGCTACATTTTTACAAGTTTTAGTGACAGGTGTGTCATCTTGAATGGGAAAAAAATGCATTCAGGTAAAATGGGCCACCTATTCATTCCAATGGCAAAACTAAGAATTGCACAAAAGAAAAACAAAATTAGTGATGATTTTAATATTCCTCCATTTTTTTTTCAACACATCTGTTTCCAAAAAGATATCACAACTTCATTAAAAGAGCTCCCCTGACACCTCCATCTTCAATAATAGTCATATCGTTTTTGTAGAAAATATGAATGGTAATTCCCATAGAAAAAAGCGGCATAAATTACCTGAAAGGGGGGGGGGGGGTTAACATGTTCAGCCGATAGGTTTTTTGACATTTTTAGGTATGTAAAGTTCACAATGTTGCCAAAACTATGTTTTTCCAGATTAAAGGCACAAATTCAAACCTAAAAACATATCCGTTTTTCCAGTTTTTATCACATCTGAAAACAGTATCATCCTTATTTTATCTAGACGATTTCTTATTTTGGCAAGACCGAAAATTCACTTTCTTCTGTCTTCTTCTCCATATGAGGGTTCCCCCTTCCCATCAAAAAAGTGTTATGCAATTCAAATGACTTTAAACAGATAGAGTAGTAATGTTGCAACAATTTCAGTACATTTGTGGTGGTTGGTCTGTAGAATTAAAAGAAATGAGACACCCTAAGCTTATCCGGCCCAATTTATCTGATGGCCCAATTTACCTGAACGCACCCTATATACAAAATAACTAACCTTTTTCAGACATCGGCGAAGAGAGCTATGTTTTCAGATGTATATTAGGAGGTTGCTGTTTAGAGTCTCATAATTTTGTTAGAATCTTAGAATACACTGATGATTACCATCATCAATGTAAAATGTAGTGTGCTAAGGTCATAGAGTGTGAAAATAAGTGATTGAGTGTAAAAATATAACCATTTGATTACAGAAAATAAACACACTCATTCGTGGACAGGTTTCATTTTCAAAAATCTCAAATCAAAATACGGTATGTCAGGCATCAATTTTGACCCTGATTGATTCACATGGGGAAGAGCAGGTGGCCAGAGAAGGTGGTGTGTCGGTTCACGTTGTCAAACACCCGTGCGTTGGCCCACACCTTCACATAGACCACATCTCCCACCTCCAGCTGTAGAGAGGCTCCATTGGACGGGTTCACACTGTATGTTCGCTGATGGCTCCATGCAGTGACAATATGCTCCCCATTTTTAAAAAGAGCAATTACAACGGGGTGGGATGCATGGCCGTGGCCATGAGCAAACATAAGAAACTGGTATACGCCTCTAACTGGCGCTGTGAAGATCCCTGTGAAGACAAATTATGTTTTTTTGTGAGAGGTGTATTGTGTTTTTATTGTTTCATGGTTATCTCATAACAGCTATGAGTATATTATGCACTGCAAATTTTAAGAAGGGAATGACACGTTGGACCTTTACTGTAATGAAAATAATATTATCTGATGCCTTAGTATCAGATTTCTTCATTTACTACCTGTGTTTGAGTTGTAGGCATTCCCAACATTTGTGATGACGCGCTTGAAGACCAAAGTAGTTGCTTCAGAGAATGGTCCTTGTGTCTCACTTCCTGATTCCCACAGTAAGGCGGAAAAAGACACCTTTCTGGTATCTTTCTCCTTCTTCAGATCCTCCACTTGGCTCAAAGCAGCATTCAGATTCACGGTTTGCGCTAAAAGAGTTGTATACGTTCACACAGAGACACCCAGACACATACAGGTGTGTGCGGGGTGGGTGCACACACACACACACGGACGCGCACACACACACACGCATACATGCATACACACCAGGAGATTTAGGATATAATTTAGGATAAAAAGGGAGTGTAAGAAATATCATTTTCCTAATAAAAAATGTCGAAGTGCAATGCACATTACCTTTGCTCTCATGCTGTAATTGTTCCACCATCTTCTCACTGGCCTTCAGTCTGCTCTCCACAGCCTCCAGTTGTGTCTTGGTGCACTTGAGCTCCACTCTCTGCTCTGTGATGAGGCTGGTCATCTCTCTCAGCACGGCGTGGATGTCCGGCTGGGTGGAGGCAGCGGCTCCAGGGCCCTCTTGGAGAGTGCCGCTGCTTTCACCATCGGTCTCGGCCAAACACAAGCACAGCAGAGCAAGCAGAGCCCTGTTAGTGTTCATGGTGGAGGTTCTTCGTCCTCTGGCCATGGCTCTCATCCCTAGGGATGTGGGATGTGATTTATATCACGATTTCGTGCCTCAGGACAATGACGTGGATATTTGACATTGGTACGTGCAAATATCTTTTGAGTAAAAAGTTGTCAGTCATGTAGCCTGCAAGTCAGCCGTTGAGTGCTCTTTTGGCTAAACAGAGAGGGGAGAGAGAGAGAGAGAGAGAGAGAGAGAGAGAGAGAGAGAGAGAGAGAGAGAGAGAGAGAGAGAGAGAGAGAGAGAGAGAGAGAGAAGGGTCAGTGTCTAGGGAAGCTAAGTAATGATAAACCTCTCTGTCTATTTGCTCACATTGTTGAAGTGTGAGCTATGTACCTTGAACACAGTCAACAAGAGTGAACTAGACTGAATTCCCTCAGAAAATGCAAAAAGTGCGCTTGTTTGGGCCACAGGTTAGGAGTTTTAGGAAAAAATAGCACACATGCTAACCTACTAGAGAAGTGATAGTGGAATCACAGTGAATTGTGTAATATACAAGATCGATAGTGGCAAACCCACTTAATTATCTATAAATATCTACATCTGTAGTAAACTCTAATCAAACATCTGGTCAATTTCTGAGCAGTTCAGCTCATACATAGAAAGTAACATTTTTACCTGTGTTGTTGTATGCACTGCCAATGTCGGTTATAACATTTTTGTAGACCAGGGTTGCTGTGCTGACATGGGTCCAATGTTTCCACTACCAGATGTTAGCACAGAGGCAGAGAAAGACACCCTCTCCTCCTCCCTCTCCCTCCTCAGCTCCTCCACGTGCGGCCCTCTGTCAGGTTCAGACTGGCTGCAACAGCTGAGCACAAACACACAGAGAAACACAAACTCATAGAAACGAGTGGTGTGGCCACTACAACATATTCTTTCACCAGTGTTCATTTTAAAATGTATTATTTGTAAACAGGCTTACATTAGTGCTCGGTTCCCAACAATGTCCTACGTGGGGCCCCCTTGAAATCCAACATCTCACTCAACAAAGAATTCAACTCAAATAAATAGTCAACAGCAACATACATACACTCAGAAATATTGTTGATTTGATTGAAATAATATTGATTTAAACTAGGAATACTTCCAAGGCCCACAGTTTGAGAACCCCTGCATCTTCTGCTAGCTTCTAACTTCAGTGGTCAGTCTGGTCTCCACGGCTTCCAGTAGTGTTTTGGTGTACCGGAGCTCCACTCTCGGTTGTACTATCACATCATTCATCTCTCTCAGCACGGTGTGGATGTCCCTCTGGCATGTTTGCTGCAGTGGAGGCTGCGGCTGCATCTTCACTCCTCTGGGCTGTGCTCTGTACAAGACTGTCTCCCGTTACAGCAGTGGTTCTCAACCTTTTTTGGACAAACACCCCTTTGATCTCATCCTAAGCCTCCCAACGCCCCCTTGACCTCATGATAAGGCTGTCAACACCCCCCTTAGTATTAAAAAATGAAATGGACTAATGCCCCCAATGACATCTAGGCACTGCCCCCTCTCAACTGTATCATTCTCAATGCCCCCCCCCTTGGGGCTCCTCAACCTCCCCTGGAGGGCTGTAGCGCCCCCATTGAGAAACACTACATTTGAGCTTCTTCATACTGCTCTTGGCCAGTGATGTCACTTTCAATGATGGCCAGTGTGTCTGCCAAAAAGATGCGCAGCAACACCAATAGAGTTCCTCAGGCCTTCAAGGTGAAAATGTAAACGGGACAGCGGTTAAGTTCCTTCTTCTGTTGTGGTTATGGTTGTGCCTTGTGTCAGGTAGGATATTCATACACCCTGACCTGCCTATATGTACATATTACTACTATGAAGGGAACCACAGGTAGTTATTTACACAGTCATAAATGTGGCACACTAGGCCATGTACCATCAGAGATTTTTATCAATGAGCAGACTAGGCAGTTGCCTAGGGCCCCAACAAATCCCATCCACCCCAGGAGTCAGCCCCGCCATGGTAAATACCAGCGAAAGTAGTTCAAAAGGGCCAGATGTCTGTATTTTGCCCAGGGCCCCCCAAATTGGTAGAATCGCTGCTGTGTGCCATTCTGTTGTTAAAAAACAACTCAAAGTCCAGGGTCCTTTTAGTGTCACTAGTCAAATGGCAAATGATTAATAGTACTGTAGAGAGGATTTGATGTTGGGGGATATGCTACCAAAAAAAATCCTATCAACTTTGTTGACATGGCAAATAAACTCTTGAACTTAAACTTGAACTTGAACTCCAAGGCTGCAAGGGAAGCCTAAACTCAAGTGCTTTGTAGTGTAGTTGTGAAAGCAACAGTCTCAAAATAGGTGCCATCTAGCAATGGCGATCCTTCAAAAAAAAATCTTGGCAGCGCTCAAGTAAACTAACAAAGTGCCAGGCAAAACAAGGTGCCGCCCCAGCAGCCTGTGTTATTCACCATGGCAACCGATGGGACTCATGATTTGACATCAACATCATGACACTTAGCCTATAAACAAGTCCCTTGTTTAAACTCACATCACAGATTACATTCTCACCAGTCTGTCTGTGAGAGCTGTTAATTAAGAGTGTGGGTTTTTGAGCATTCTATAAAAAGAATGCGTTCTATAACAATGCAAGATTCTACAATTCCATATTGTATTGAATGACGCCCAGAATTCTATAGAACTTTCACCGCCTGAACATTCCCGTCGGAATACTCTTAAAGGTTAAGGCAAGGCAAGGCAAGTTTATTTGTATAGCGCATTTCATACACGCATTTCATTGAGTGCAACTCAATGTGCTTCACAAAAAAAGAGAGATTGGATTTACCCCTCAGCGCAGCACTATGGCTTTCTGTAATGTCATAGCAATGTTGTTATGTAGTTAAGCATTTTCAGCAAGTGAATAGGGTCGCCAGCGACCCCAGCTGCAGTAAGAGGCTACGAGATTGGAAACCCTTAGATTGAAGATCACAAATTTAACCCACCATAGCGCATGTCATTGTTAACTGCCTCCTTCCATAGTGTGGCGGTGTGAAAAATGTGTTTGTGTGTGATACATAATACCGGTAATATAACATTGAATAACATTTATGACCCTTCTAATCACACCCTTATAACTAGAATGGGCACTCGGTAGAGCGCAAACCTTCGCCTACGACACATATTTTTTTCTGGCCATCATCAGAGTGTGGGGCATAACATTCTCCAAATTTTGGTGTTAGTTTCCTGTAAATCGGACCAGAATATCGTAATATTACATTTTGGCCCAGTCTTGACCTCTTATTCAATTCCGCATGCACACGTTGTTCTGGCATATAGTGCTTGGCAAAGAAAAAACGTTTTTGACCTTTTCGTGACCTTGACCTTGACCTTTGACCCAATCACTCCCAAAAAGTAATCGATTGTTCCTTGGGTCATGACCAATCATCCCAGTAAATTTCATAAAAATCGGCTGAATTTATGTTTTTGACCTTTTCGTGACCTTGACCTTTGACCCAATCACTCCCAAAAAGTAATCGATTGTTCCTTGGGTCATGACCAATCATCCCAGTAAATTTCATAAAAATCGGCTCAATTTATGTTTTTGACCTTTTCGTGACCTTGACCTTGACCTTTGACCCAATCACTCCCAAAAAGTAATCGATTGTTCCTTGGGTCATGACCAATCATCCCACTAAATTTCATAAAAATCGGCGAAATTTACGTTTTTGACCTTGACCTTGACCTTTGACCTTTGACCCAATCACTCCCAAAAACTAATCGATTGTTCCTTGGGTCATGACCAATCATCCCACCAAATTTCATAAAAATCGGCTCAGTTCTGTTATACGAAGTACAAACAAACATATTCACAAATAAATAAATAAATAAATAAATACACAGCGGTGAAAACATAACCTTCTGGCGAAGGTAACAAAACATAACCTTCTGGCGAAGGTAATAATTACACCACAAAGGGTGTGATTAGAAGGGTCATAAATGTCATTCAATGCGCTAAAGAGTTGTGAAAAGAGAAGCACAACTAGCCTATATTGTGTTATAGATAGTGTGTAATTAACTATCACCAAAGACAGATGAGGATAAAACTGTTTTTTTATTTCCTTTTAAAACAAGATACTGTTAGGCAGTTCTAATTTGAACAGGAAGTTGGTTCCAGCATTTTGCAGCATAATGACTAAATGCCATTTCACCCTGTCTAGACCTGGCCCTAGGCACAACCAGTAGAGGAGATTCTGAAGACCGAAGACATCTATTAGGAGGATGATATTGCTCAAGCATATTTACAATATATTTAGGGCTTGAGGCATTTAGTGACTTACTATAAATTATCAGAAGTATCAGAGATTTAAACTCAATTCTAAATCTCACTGGAAGCCAAGCCAGTGCAATGACCTACAGTGATGTGGCCTCTTTTCTTTGTTTAAGTCAGAATTCTTGCTGCAGCATTTTGGATTAGTTGCGCCTGCCTGACTGAGTGACCTTTGGGGAGACCTATACGTAGGGTATTGCTAGTGGTGTGCATTGGCACTGCCCTCACGATTCGATTCGATTCTGATTCGGGAGGTAGCAATTCGATTCGATACGATTCGATTCAATTCTACGATGCAATGCATTACATTTCTACTGAAAGCAAAGCAAATGTTTCATCAGTCATGATGAGGCAATACAAGTAGTCAGATACTGAGCAACATTTTATTGGCTGTTTTCTGTATCAGTCTTGCAGTTTTCAATACTTTGAAGTGCTTTTATTTAATTTAACATTCATTTGCTCCGGAAATATCCACGGAAGTAATTGAAAAAAAATTGCTGCATCGATTCTGGAACTTGCTGCATTGCATTGAATCGTCCATGGCCCGCATTGCATTGCATCGCCGAATCGATTATTGCTGACACCACTAGGTATTGCTATAGTCAACTCTAACATGGATTAACTTCTCCAAATCCTGTTTACATACAAAATCTTTAATTTTAGCAATGTTTAAGGTGCCAAAAGCAGATTTAGTTATGCTTGGAGAACTACAAATTATCAGATTGATAGAATGACATTTGATACAAGATACAAGATATTTTATTGTCATATATATATAAAGCTGTCCTGCTAGTAGAGTCCCTAAAAAGTTAAAAAAGCAAAAGTATAAGTAAGGAAAAAACATCTCAAAAAAGTTTTTAAAGCAGCTTTTAAAAAAAAGGCAGTTTGGAGAAAAGGGGAGAGGTGATGAGGGAAAGAGTAGATTCCTTGGAGTTCAACAGCCTGATGGATTGGGTAAAGAAGCTGTCCCTAAGTCGGCTTGTGTGGGCTCCTTGCCAACATGATCTCCAAAAATTCCGTGCTCCTGGACACGGATGTTAAGGACACAAAATCCGTGTCCAGGAGCACGGATTTTGCCAAAATTCCGTGCTCCTGGACACGGAATTGTTTTCCGTGCTCCTGGACACAGAATTGTTTGAAGTGCTTTCTATAGGCTATTTCCACAGTCTTGTGTTTTCTCAGGATTTTTCTCATTTCAAATATTTTGTCTAAAAAAAAAACATTTCTTACTGACAGGTTAGGGTTAGGGATTGTTTTGGTCTGGGCACAGCTAGTTTTCTTTCATTCATTATATGAGTTTGATAGCCTAGCAACCAACTGGAAAAGGTATTTCTCAAAAATATGTCTTTAATGACAGGTTAAGGTTAGGGAATGTTTTGGTCAGGGCACAACTTAAATTGCTATAGCATTATTTTGTTTAGGATTAGCATTTGGTATGTATTTTCTAATGATAGAGTTAACACAGTGCTGTGGTAATAGCCTATAGAAAGCACTTCCGTGTGCCCATCACGGAAAACAATTCCGTGTCCAGGAGCACGGAAAACAATTCCGTGTCCAGGAGCACGGAATTTTGGCAAAATCCGTGCTCCTGGACATGGATTTCGTGTCCTTAACATCCGTGTCCAGGAGCACAGAATTTTTGGAGATCAGGCTGTCTATGCACCTGTATCTGCGGGCAGATGGTAGTAGAGTAAAGTGTGTGTAGCTTGGGTGGTGCGGATCCGCTATTATTCGTTTGCCCTTCCTGAGACACCTTTGATTTTAAAGATCCTGGATATTGGATAGTTCAGTTTTGATCACCCGTTGAGCAGATTTGATGACTCGTTGGAGGGCTCTTCTATCTTGGGTAGTGGTGTCACCATACCACCAGGCTGTGAAATTACCAGTTAAGATACTTTCTATACAGCGATAGAAGTTGGCCAGTATCCTACTCTCCATTCCATATCTGTGTAGCCGCCTCAGAATAAACAGTCACTGTTTAGGCGTTTAGGCGTAGTGATGAGACCAGCTGTTCCTTCATGTTGACTCCTAGGAATTTAAAACTCTTAACCCTCTCCACTGCAGTATCAGTGATGTAAATTTGTGGGATATGGATAAATGAAATGCCAGCAACCACAGACTAAACTATCATAATCTCACCGTCAAATCAATTTAAAAAATCAGTAAAAGACACTATTGACGGGACACATGCACATGTGTCCTAAACTAATCTGGCACCTTCTTTAGTGCCTTTTTCCCCTTCCTTATAATTACGATTACAATACGATTAGACTTTATTGTCAGTTTTCACTGAAATTCTTTTTGCGTCCCTGAACAACACTCGCTTAAGACAGGACCTACTCATAACATCACACCACAAGACTATTGCACAACTGACAAAAAACAAAACAAAGGGCAGAGGACACAGGCTTATACACAGACATACATATATTACATACAACCCACATAACTTGAGAATCAGTTTTCCAGCTTGCAGGAACTGTTTTCACACCCGTAAGGGCATTTGGACAAAATTAGACACTAACTTATACATTAATCCTGTAATTGCGCACTCTCTCCACTTCCGTTCATGTAGCAACATTGTTGCAAATGTCAATTGAGTTAGAATGTTGTTCACGCGCCTTTAAGTACTTGCAGTTGCAACAATGTTCATCGGAAAGACAATTTAATACTGTCGGAATGGCAGTATGTCGGAATGGCGGTTACCCCCCGTAGACATAGTCCTACATCGTTTGGTGCTAATTCATCCACTTGTTCAAAACTTATCACACAAACAAAAGCCCAGCCATCTTGACATTTTGTTGGCCTCCAAAATTGAATCACTTCCTGTAGCCTACCTGTCTTAGAGCATTGCACACATACAGTAGTTTGATGCAAAGAATATTAGCATAGAAATTCTATAGAAATGCATAGAAATGCGATGCAAATCCATCCACCCTTTTAAAAGTTAAGTGTGACTTTAACACAAAAAATGTATGACAGTGGCCAAGCTATATAGGAAAACAAATGTTTTCCACTTTTCAGAACTATCTCTTTTGACTTACATGACCTGGACGAATGATAATCTTCACAGAGTTAACAGTACCAAGGTCAGAGGTCAATTATTGGTCTGTGGTGTGTTTTATGAAGGCAGGAAACATAGTTCAATCCACAATACAAAATAATTTTATTTACAAACATTGACATTTACAACTCTTATTTACATTACATTGACATATTCAGACTCACCAACACATTTTATTCATTGCTCACATAAGGGCCCTGGCGAGGGTGTGTGTGAAATCATGGCCTACTAACAGGTATACATGGGTTCGTTCTACATTTTTGTTTCCCCCTGGCTGCGTGAACCTAGCTGCGCATAACCTCAACCTCTGATTGTTGGAAACAGCTGTCGGTCAAAAAATTAGCTCAAGTGGTTGAGTGCCAGTGTCTTGCCCCTCCCCACAACACTGTATTTACAAACACTGCGAACCCATGTATAGGGCAGAGGACAGCAGGCATCAAAGACAAGGACTCGAATAGATAAGTATGGGCTATATGGCACACAGCTCCGAGATTACTGCCTTGCCACTTTCAGCGTTCATCATTAGGACAGGCAAACAATCAGTATAATTAAAGCGCACAGCTCACTCACACACTTAGTGACTCATTATTTCACTCAAGTTTGTTAATTCTGTTTTCATTTGTTTATTTTAAACACTCAGGTTATTCTGTTTTTGCTTAAGTTTAACCTTTTCACATTTCAAAGAGTTTTTAATGTAGTATACAAAGACGAGTCCTATTCACCTTAAACACCTGTCTACCAGGTCAAGGTTCCATGGGGGCTGCTAGGGGGGGAAAAGTGGTACAGATTCTAAGGGCCCAAGCACTGACAGGGGCCCTTAAGGGGGCCTAAGCACTGAGAGGGGCCCTTAAGGGAGCCCAAAATTTTAATCTGTCATGGGGCCCAACATTTCTGGCAGCGCCCCTGCAAGGTTCAGTGCATTGTTATACAGCCACTGGTTGTACATAATTCTGATGAGTCCTTACATGGGAAAGAGCAAGTGTCCAGAGAAGGTGGTGTAGCGCGCAGTATCATCATACACCCATGCATTGGACCTCAGCCTCACATATACCACATCTCCCACCTCCAGCTGCAAAGAGGCTCCATTGGAGGAACCGAAAAACCCAGCGTTGTGGCGACTCCAGGTGGTGACAACATGTGCTTCATTTTTACGAAGGTCGACTGTAGTAGCTGTTGATGAATGACTTCTACTGTGCAAAACCACATTGAAGTAGTACACTCCTCTGATAGGGGCAGTGAAAATTCCTGCATAATGGATTTATGTGGGGGTAGGAGAAAGAGGGAGAGAGAGATCAATTTTATGACAAACTTCTTTGCTTTTGATTGTTGTGTACTTCTACACCAGGGTTGGGGAACCTTTTTCAATCGAAGGGACACTTTAAATTCGTCCGAGGGCCGTACTATGGACACAAATCAGGAATTCCCCATTGAATTTAGGGCTATATTGAAGGTAGACAACTTTAAAACAAAACCCACCTTCTCTAGGTCCCCTGAATATAACTTACTTGAATTGGAAAAGTAATTTCTAAGATTCCGCAAACGGCCCTGGAGACATAGGTTCCCCATCCCTGCTCTACACCATCCTTCATGTGTGTGATATATTTCTCCTGAACAGACAGCCAGCACAAGAGTTGATATTTATGTAGAGTTGTATAGTTCTATGTAGAGTTGTATACATTCTATGTATTTATGCTGATCTATATCAAATCTAAGGAACAAAACTGTAACCAACACCAAACAGCGTTCTCTCAAAACAAGTCTGGGCTGGTGAGCAGTTTATCTCATACTAGACAAAAAGTCCAGCTAACCAGGCAAAATAATAATGTTCGAATCCTTATTCTGTACCTGTGTGTGGGTTGTATGCACTGCCAATGTTGGTTATAACAGTTTTGTAGACCAGGGTTGTTTCTGCAGAAATGGGTCCAATGTTTCCACTACCAGATGTTAGCAGTGAGGCAGAGAAAGACACCCTCCCCTCCTCCCTCTCCCTCCTCAGCTCCTCCAGCTGTCCCTCTGTGAGGTTCAGGCTTACTGCAACAGCTGAGCACAAAAAAACAGTGGGAAACACAAACTCAGAGGAAAGAGTGGTGTGACTACTACAATTTACAGTGTTAATTCAACACTGTAGAGTGTAGGACCAACTACAGTAGAAGAGTGTAAAAGTGGCTCTCTAAATGTTGAATTAACACTGAAATATTCACAAAAA